>NC_053389.1:425319856-425619856 GCF_905171765.1 Bufo bufo
TTGAGGTCCATATCTGTAATGGTATAGTCTACCTACATGGGAGTTTAGGGTATATCTACCAAGAGTGTCTCCCTTGGTGCGGCCATTGAGAATATGAAGTCCGAGGCTTCGACATAAGTTCAGCAATGTTCTGCCACTTTTGTTTACTGTGCTGTCATATCTGTTCCTCTCGGTGTGCACCGAGCTGTCACAGTCAGTGTCTGCTCCGAATATATAGACATTTCCGTCAGTTGTCAGGTAGTCTCTCTCCCTCCCTGTTCTTGCATTGAGGTCTCCAAAGATGAGAACATTGCCCAGGGCCTGAAAATGGGCAGCTTCCCTCTGTAGGATCTCAAAGCTGTCGGGATTGAAGTATGGAGACTCTGGTGGGGCTATGTATGCTGCACAGAGGTAGACGTCAGCCGGAGAGGTGAGGATGGAGCGGCTATCCTTACTCAGATGTGGTTGTCTCCTCTCTTTACTGGTCTGATCTGCTCATGGAGCTCCTCTTTATACCAGACTAATATTCCTCCTGAGCTCCGGCCCAGCTTGACGCTTTTGTTTTTTAGAGCAGGGACACAGATATCCCTGTATCCGGTGGGCACCAAGGATTTATTCTCTGTTTTAGTCCATGTTTCTAGGAGGATCTGTATGTCAGTGTTTTTTAGTCTTTGGGTAAAGTCTGGATCGTGCGTCTTACATCCGAAGGCTGAAGCGTTCAGGCCCTGAATGTTCCAGCTGCTGACAATAAGAGCTGTCATTTTTTGTCCGTATACCTTGTAATGAGCTGCCCTGTGTAGGACAAGCTGGATTATAGACTGGTGGCCATATTCTAGCAGTTTGGTCCAGTCAGTGTTCTGCACAGAGTGCATCTATCTATTGTCTATCTATCTATCTATCTATCTATCTATCTATCTATCTATCTATCTATCTATCTATCTATCTATCATCTATCTCATATCTATCTATCTATTTATCTATCTATCTATCAAACCATAAATTATCTATCTGTCTATCTATCTATCTAACCATAAATTATCTATCTGTCTATCTATCTATCTATCTATCTATCTATCTATCTATCCATCTCCTATCTATCTATCTATCTATCTATCTATCCATCTCCTATCTATCTATCTATCTATCTATCTATCTATCTATCTATCTATCTATCTATCTATCTCATATCTGTCTAATATCTATCTATCTATCTATCTATCTATCTATCTATCTATCTATCTATCTATCTATCTATCTATCTATCTCATATCTGTCTAGTATCTATCTATCAATCTATCTTCTGTCTATCTCGCATCTATCTATCCATCTATTTCCAGTTTTATATGTACGCATGTCTTTAAGTTTTCTTTATTATCTTTTAGTTTTAAGTGTCTTTACCTCTGCACTTGGTTATACCTGTGTATCTCCTGAATATATTTACCTGAAACTCAAAATAATCATCAGCAGATGTGTTCATAATATTGCAAATCTGAAAGAAGCAAAATTCAGTTTTCAGTTTACAGATTTGGAAACTGTAACAATAACATATGACTGTTATTAGATGAGCAGCTCTCTAACTAATCTGAAATGAAACAGTTTATAGGCTTGTATGTTCTGGACAATCCCCTTTTATGAGAAAGGTCTTCTGACAATTGAAGTATTCTGCTGCAGTGCCACCACAGGGGATATGATGCATTACACACTTGTCCATTTCATGAACGGATGTACTGATGCCATGGGGGCTCCAGAGTGGGAGACTCTTTTTTCGAAGCTGCCCTATAATTTGGCAGATGATACTCTATTAATTCTATGCTATTCATTTGTATACAACAAAATACATGAATACAACCAGTAGATCTGTCAGATACCTTTTCTGCGTGCTGTATGCACACTCATAGGAAGAAAGTCAGACTTAGTAACTTTCCCTCTACCCTATGTTGCCCTCTGATGGAGAAGCTTAGAGGCCAGGGCAGTTTTAATTCTTAGTGGCATCTGTTGCTTGTGTAGTGTCTTTTTTAGTGCTTAAAAAATGTATTAAATTATTAGATTTTTTTGTATTCTGTTCAGCTGGTAGATGTATTAAAAGAGTTTTCAAACTAACAGCATTTATCCCCTATCCTAGGTAGAGATGATATGTGTATGATCACAGGGAGCCTCGCACAAATCATGAGAACTGGGGTCCCCGAGTCCCTTGTGTGAATGGTGCTGTGGCTCATTTCTATGGGATTACTGGACTTCGATGGTGTCAGTGTGTGGTGCTGACCACTCTACTTTTTCGTATGGTGGAATGTTTTGCCCTCAGCCCCAAACATTGCGACTGTGGCGGCAGTACAGCACATTTGTCCTCAAGACGGCAATATAGTTGAATACTGCATGACCCAAAAGCTCCTTGCCCCCCTGTTCACATTAATAGGCCACAGGTCACTAGGCCTGAAGCCTATTAGAGGATGTATCGTGGCGCAATGACCTGATCGAGCCGCCTGAGCCGGGACATATGCTGCAGCAGGAAGCAATCTCTGTGCCTTCACAGATGACGGCAGTGTGGACGGGAATTAGGTATTTTATTTTTTTGTCACTATGTCTGCATGGCTATTGGAGCGCTATAGAGATCAGGCTGCATAACTACTGGGGTGCTATAGGGGATAGGGGCTCCATGACTAATGGGGCCCTATAAGGTTCAGACTGCATAACTACTGTGGTCCTATTGGGATCAGGGGCTGCATAACTACGGGAGTGTTATAGGGGTCAGGCAATACATAACTACTGGGGTGCTATAGGCGTCAGGGGCTACATAACTACTAGGGCACTATAGAGGTCAGGGGCTGCATAACTACTAGGGCACTATAGAGGTCAGGGGCTGCATAACTACTAGGGCACTATAGAGGTCAGGGGCTACATAACTACTTGGGCACTATAGAGGTCAGGGGCTACATAACTACTTGGGCACTATAGAGGTCAGGGGCTACATAACTACTTGGGCACTATAGGGGCTGTATAATTACTGGAGTGCTATAGGAGTCAGGTGCTCTATAATTATTGGGGCACTATGGGAGTCAGGGTCTGCATAACTACTGGGTCACTAACTAGTGGAGGGCACTACATGGGGCCTTATTACTACTAAGGGCTTTAGATGGGTCTTTACTGTGCATACTATGAAGGGGCCTTATTACCACTGGGCACTGTATAGGGGGCCTCATTTCTACCGGGGGAACTATAGAGACACCTTATTACTAATGGGTGCACTATAGTGGGCAGTACTATTGGACACACTATGGTGGGCACTACTACTAAGGGCCCACTCTTGGGGAACAGTATCATTATTTGGGGCATTGTAGAGGGAACTGATTACTAATGAGGGAACTCTGGGAGAAAATTATAACTATTGGTGGGACTTTTGTATTACTATGTTGGAGCTATATGTATGGTACTGTTATTTTGTAAGATGTCTGTTTGGCAAACTCTGCAGAGATGAGAAGCAGCTAGAAAAAGGTATAATGAGCGGAATAGAGAATGTTGGGAAAGAGAACATCTACATCAGAGGAAACATCACTTGTGAGGCACTGGATGTAAAAGGTATGTGGTGCTGGATAGTCCTGTATGTTTGGTAGCATTGAATGTAGTATTCATCTAGCAAGTAAAATATGTCCTTAGTGGTAGGACAGGTGGTACTTGTGATTAGTAGGGGCCCCAGTGGTTGCCCCACCCCCCATCCCCGCAGTCATGCATTTATCACCTGTCACGGGGTTCCGAAGGTGCACTCGGTCCCCCATTGCCCGCAGAACTGTTGCTTAGCTTTTGGAATGAGGCTCTGTGTTTGACCTCATTCCCAGGGCGGCTTTATTAGCTGGGTGGCTCCTTGCTCCTAAGTCTGCCTTGAGCGCCGAGCTGATCACTCGGTGCTCGACTGGTTGGTCTGTCGGTCATGTGACGCTGGCCACGTCACATGACCCTCACTCCCCACTATAAATACAGGCAGCCTGCTGGCTACAGGTTGCCTGTTAATTTCTAGGTTCCTGGCTATTTGTTGGACTGCTGAATACTTACCTGATCCTGTTCCTTGACCATCCTTTTGCCTGATCCTCCTGTACTGCGCATCCGTCCTGGTATTGTGACCTCGGCTCCCACCTGACTACTCTCTTAGGACTCCTCTTGTACTTCTCTGCTCTCCTGGTATTTATGACCCCGACTTCTCCTGACAATTCTCTGCTTGCTCCATTTGTACTTTGCAGCTTTCCTGGTATTGACTCGGTCCGTTCACGTCCTGTTGTTTGTCTGTCTGTCATCCCTGCACTTACTCCAAGTTAGGGATTGCCGTCCAGTTGTCCCCTGTCATTAGGACTCGCGAGGCAAGTAGGCAGGGCCAGGGGTAAGGGTGGAGCGCAGTGGTCACTTCCCTCCCCCCTGTGTGTGTGTGTACGCGACCGTTACATCACCTTTATCTATTCTATGTATAGAGGATAAATGTTGTTTATGGCAAAACCCCTTTACTAATATATGTTTAATGTATATTATACTTACAAGACCATTTTCTGCAACGTATGTAGGAAGTTTACTAGCCAAGGCCCAATGATCTGCAGGTGGGTTCCTGTTAAAAACATATTATTAAACCTTAGTGTTGTTGTGGAGAGTAGGACTTGGCATTATCAGCATAATGGCTTTCTTAAGAATGTCTGCGCTTTGTGTAATTTCAAGCTTCTCCTTGTCATGCTCACAATCATGCTGATAATTTAGCTATTTTTCCTGAAAACTTGCGGACTTGGTCTTCTCTTGATATCCAAATTTCAGTCTGTTCATATATACTTTATTGTTATGCTTATGGGTAAAAATTCACTTGTCATCCACTGGACTCTTTACCAGCACTAAGGTATCAATAATTCTGCCTCACATCTTCCTTCTCAAGTGCTCCTGCCTAAAATTGCTACAGATGGAAAGATTCTACAGGTGGGGGCATGGCGGCAGTTTGCAGGTGGTGGAGTGCCCACCTTGCTCACCAAGGTCAGCACTTCTCTCAAATGTTTTGGCATCCCCAGGACATCAATACAGTTGAACCCTCAGACAGAGTAGGGAGTCATAGCCTCCCTGCCCTAACATTCTTCGTCTTGTATGCCGCAGGCCCTCAGGCCTTTGTCCTATAGGAAGTTTAGAATCTTGCTACAGGCGGCACAGTAACGCCAACACATTGGGCTGTCTGACTGATGTGTTCATTTTCCCTGCTATATATTTTCTGAGCTGTGTGATCGTGGTTGTGCAACAATTTCTGTTTGGGTCTGTTCTGATTCTGTCTGCTTATTCAGTATTGCAGCTTATATCTGTCTCCCTGCTCTCTTCGGATTGTGTTTGGATATGTTCAGGTTCAATCTGTGTCTGAATTCTGACCTTGTTCCGTCTGCCATTTCCCTGTGTCTGTTCCATGGATTAGTATGTACTCTGCCTGACCTTGTCTGGCTCAGCCTGTGTTTGCCTTGAAGTCATGTATTCTGCCAGACTGTTCTCCACCTAGTTCCGTTCTGTCTGTGTGCTTTGCCTATGTCTCTGGTGCTTTGCACTGTAGTCTCTAACACCTATGTGTCAGCTGCCAACTACACTGGGGCTATTCCAAAAGGTAACGGCCTGGAGGCCTGCCTGCAGCGAAGTCCATATCCCTGTGTACGGGTTAAAAGGTGAAAACCAGAGGACTGCCAGGACAACACCCTCTGTATTAGCCAAACTTCAAACCGGTTAGTTAACAGAGTGGTTCCACAACCTTTGCTCGTAAGAGTTTGCACACTCCCTGTCCTTAAGATTGGGGTATTGGAAGTATCAAGCCCTGCTTCTATCATGGTATGGTATTACCTGGGTTGGGAGCTCACTCAGGTGAATGATGTGTTTTTAGCCCGCCCCCCAACTATGACTCTATTTCTGATCTTTGTTTTTTGTTTTAATATAGAGTATTGTATTCTTTATCCATTCCTTTATGGCCAAATTGTCATCTATGTCAATTCTTATGTACTGAGTAGTTAACTAATTGAAACTCCTGTTTGTGATCGAATGTGCATAGCTGTAGTGTTTATGAGATCAACAGGAACTACATGTAGGTTGAGATGTAAGAAAAAGCACATGTAAGTCCCTACATACACAGGGTTAAGCAATCTTCCTAAAATGGGTCCTGCATGCTTTTGATTATCTATCTCTATCAAGTTCTGCTTCTGTCATTCAAAAGATATGATATTTGTGTATGGCTTTGCAACAAAAGGAAAGTGATGCTTTTGTTCAATGGAGCAACCATAAAATGAGAGACAGAGTATTGGCAAAGTGACTTCCTTCTTGAATACCATTCCCTGTTAAATTATACAGTAGGGTTGAGTAGTAATATTTTAGATTATAATATTAATACTTAATGCATGGAGTTGTCAAGTGAAACATATTGCTGTGCTGTAAAACTAGTCATTGTAAAATAAAGTAATGCTTATCTCATTAAAACTTACGGAATAACTTTAATTTCTTCTTTTCCATGCAATATGTAGTCGATCACTTTATAAAATGATATTTCCTGGCAAACAGAAAGCAAATGATTAAAATTTTGTTGAAGAATGAAAACCACTTTTAATCGTAATCTTCCAAATAGCATTTTGACAGAAATAGCTATTGTAGAGGGCTCTACACTCCAGAATCCTGGCTTCAAAAAGTCACAAAATAGATATTTGTATCTTTTTGGGCTTTATTTGCACACTTTTTGTGACTTTTTGCATTTTTCACCGCTCATCTAGTTTTGCAAAGTGGGTGGGAAAGTGACTGTGTTACACAAGCCAAGCTAACTTAAAAGGGGTTGTTAAGCCAGTATATATTGATGACCTATGCTCAGGATAAGTCGTCAGTATCTGATCGGTGGAGGGTCCAACTCCCTGGATCCCCACTGATTAGTTGTTTGAAGAGGATGCAGCAAGCACTACTAATTGGTTATGTCCAAAACTTGTCATTTTTTTTCCAGTTTGAAATCAGGTATTTTTTTCAAATAGGGAACAAAAGGGGGTTTTCAAAAAGGGAAAATCACTTTTTGAAATCAAACCAGACTGGCAATCAGCTGATCATGGCAAGTTGAAATCCCTTGTGATAAACTGTTCCCAGAAAAGACAAACCCTTTCATGTGTTTGCAGGATGTCAATTGAATTAGTGGGCTAAACACAACCGATTTAACAGGCACCAAAGTATTTAGGAGGAGGTAGTGGGGTGAACTGGTGTATATACTTCTTCCTCACCTCTTTGAGGATCCAAGGGGCTTCATAGCTTTCACATTTGCGGCACAGTTGAAATATGCTGGGGTTCGGCCAGAAAAAAAGCAAAAAACGCTATTTATCAGGCTGATTTAATGCCGGAACAGCCTGCTGGAAGGCTGTACTGCAAATCTGAAAGAAGCCTAATAGATCTTATTGGCACCATCTAATTTCCAGGAAATGTCAGAGGGCGGATGTCCAGTTATATCAATTACCATGAATGCACTCTATATTGTGGGGGTAATCACAAGTTCACCCACTATTTTACCATGAATATTACATCTTATAAATGTCTTTATCTAAAAAGTTGTCTTCATTAATCTGCTCCTACTACTACTATTACTACTCTACTTCTACACACTACAGTATATTGTAACTTTGACACTGACTAAACAATAATTGTTTTCATATTCTGTATATATGGGGTTTACAACTATAGAAGATCAGGGCGACACTGAAGGTTAGGGAGAAAGCATTTACAATAGGAAGGTACAAAATGTAAATCTGATGCCATACTCTCCCATCCGGTGTCCTTGGTCCTGAATATGGCGGCACTTCACCCATAAGCACTGGCCATTGATCAAAAAATTCCTGCAGAAAGAGCATAGTATTAGCAAGGTTGTTATGGGTGACCCACATATATTGGCAAATACTAAAATGATTATCATACATGATGTCTGACAAATTTTATCCCAAAAATTCACATACTGAAGTTTTTTGTGTTAATATGCGGTAAAAGACTGTATCCAGACATACTGTAAATAAGAATGCATTGGCTGCATACCTCTGTACCTTATTGATTTATGCAGAATAGATGTTACTTTTCTATTGTATTTAGATTATATATATTTTAATAAATAATTTTAATATGAAACTGCTCAGTCATTTGTACAAAAATAGTAAAATTATACATGAAGCTACACAATTGTGTATCACTCAAAAAACACCTTTGTCTTTGTCATGTCAAGAAGTCCCACGGAGTATCTATCACAGTTAAGGAAGGCTCGGACTGTATAAAGGGCTTTGTGAAACTGTCTCTCAATGTCAGTAAGCTCTTCAAAAACCTTGTTGGCTGACCACAACAGTATCTATAGAAAAGAGAAAAAAGGGGAAAAGCTTAGATTTTGAGCTACTTTTCGAGGGGCATATGCAGATATCTTAGGGTATCATGGCAAAACTTAGTAAGGACCTTCCTTTCCGAGAGATTTCTTCAGAATTTACATTAATTTTAATTGAAGATGAATTTTTTAATAATAAAAAAATGTACACCCACTTTATGGCATGCATAATGGCAGCAGTAAAATCTCTATGCAGCAAGCTACCCCCTAGAGGCAGCTAGAGGAAAATGCCATGGTTTCATATCGGGAAGCAAGGTGAATTCAGCACTCGTTTCTCCCCATCCTCAAGTGCCATAGCAGTTGCATGGTTTGCCTCTATGCTACATACCCCATTGGTTGTTTCCATACACCAATGTTGACAAGTTTCTCTTCAGACACTGCAGTTGAAATCTAGTATTACATGCAGCCCAATAAAAAAGCTGTATTAAGTCTGCCGGAGAAGGGGCAACAAATTTTAGGTCAAAAGGGGTTTTTATATCTTTTTTTTATTACATACCAAATACTTTATTTCTTCTTAAGGCACTCAATGCATTGCATTGATCTTATATTTACATACCTGGCCCCTTCTAGTTTCACAGTTGTGAAGGTATGATAGATGATACACCTTGAGTATCAAGTTGGCAAAGTTGAGGTACTTAAGGAAAATCTGAAAAAAAATATATAAGATGTACATAATAAATCCTACTTTAAAGAAAACAATTATGTTATATTTTATGATATATTTGTTTTTCTTATCTCACTTGATATATAGTTGGATTACCCATAAAACTATTTGCAAAGGTTACTGATAGCAACAAATGTGGATGTCTTAGCTTACTAGTCGACATGATTACATAGTTTTTTTTGTACCCTGATCTAAATGGACTGGTCCAGTCTAGTTCATGGCTCTCAGCCAAAAATATAATATTCTATAATTAATATTCTATATTCTAATATTTTTTATTGTTTCCTATTTAGGCTTCAGTTGCATGGCTATGCCACCTCTATGCTGTAGATTTCTGCAATTTCACCCTGTCAGATATGGTACGTGCAGGTATTTCCCAGCAAAGTGAATTTGTGGGGGAGAGTGTACTTTACCTATCAACTTATGTCTCCTACTGACTGGTGCACTGGGATAGTGCAAAACAATGATAGGTGTCCTATATCTCTTCCAATATCATAGCATAACTGTCACAACCAGACAGTTGAGAAGCTCTGACAGGAGCTTTCCAGATCCTCCTCCTTGAGTTTCTTTGTTTTGGTTAAGTTCCTCATCTCGTTAGTCTATCTCAGCTGTCATGCAGTTGGACTGATTGCTTCCCTTTAAGTTCCTCCCCATGATGCATTAGGTTGCAGCTTATACAACTTCCTGGAGTGTGTGTGCTTGCTGTTTCTATTTCCCAGTCCTCTGCAAGATAAGTGCTGTTCCTTTATTTGTGATTTTCTGTCTGCTGGATTTTCAGGTGACCCTGACTCCCTCCGTGTCTAGTGTAGGGAGCCGGTGGTCGTGTCCCCTCACTATTGTAGGGTCTTCAGGTATTAGATAGCCGAGGTACGTGGATATGCGCCCATCCACCTTTGGGGTGTTCGCATAGGCTGAGCAATTAGGGAGAGTGGCAGGTCTCATGTAGGGGTCTCCCTTTTGTTCCTTAGTTGTGGATCCAGTGAGTCATTATTGTATTGCATTGTCTTGTTTCCTGTACACCATCCGTGACAATAACAATGCTGAGTTTGCCTTGCCAGGGCCAAGGGAAGCGCAGCAGTGTTTAGGGGGTGGCATATAAATGTATAAATGAGTGACCTTTTTGCATCTTTTTTACATTTTTTTAATAGATGCTGCCGGCACTGTGGCTTTAAGACAAACCCAAACACCGAGCCTCTCATGTTGGCCTGCTACTTACAAAAATGTTTATCACTAATAAAGCCAACTATACATGTGGCATATGATGGGTGGTCAAGCGGACTTAAGCAAAACATGAATGACGGGCTGGAAATAGAGTCCTCGGCAGCTTCTAGCCTTGCTTTCTCTCTCTGTGCTCGGCCAACACAGCATGTTCCTTGCTCCCCTTGGGAACTGGCTGTCTCAGCTTTTCAGGATGGGGAGCCACTATTGCTACCCATGCTGCACATACCTAAACTGTGAAGAGACTGCTATTTATAGGAGATAACAAAGGCTGACTAGGAGGTAGGGTTTATTAGAGGATGGCATACAGGGACAGTGTATAACAAGGGTTTGCATAGGGTATAACAAGAGATGACATAGGGTGACAGAGTATAACAGGGGTAACAGGGAATCCAATCACTAGCAGATTCTGAACTGCACCATTCAGCCTTAAATGGAACTTGTCACCTCCAAAAACCATCCCAAGCCGCCAGCAGTACCTGAGAGTAGCCAGCAGCAGGTTTCCAACGATCGTTTTATTCCTGAAGGCAGATGAAGCAAAAGCTCAGAAAACGTTCTTTTATCCCTTGCCCGCGTGATTTTCTAGTCATGCTTGAAGTCAAGGGGGCCACCATCCCTGCCCCTTCGCTGTGACTGACAGAGCTTATGCACGAGAGTTCGGCTGCCTTTGCCAAACAGCCTGCTGTCAGTCACAGGCAAAGGGGCAGGGAAGGGGGCACAGTTACCTTGACTTGAAGCAAGGAGGCCACTGCCCCCTTGACTTCAAGCATGACTTGAAAATCACGCGGGCAGGGGATAAAAAAAACTTTTTCTGAGCTTTTGCTTCATCTGCCTTCAGGGATGCTGGCGGCTTGGGATGGTTTTTGGAGGTGACAGGTTCCCTTTAACAGCTTCAGATAGGAATGAACCAGAACGTCATGACTGACTAGTCCTGTCCACTTCAAGCAGAAGATACAAATTATCATCAGCACTAGTGTATGTTCACATTTGCTATGCTTGTTTTATTAATATACTGTATATCCATTTTTTGCTTAAACATGGCATTTTTTGGGGAAAGTACATCAAGCTATATTCAAGGATATACTGATGCCATTTTGTATCTTCTACATGGGTCATAACAGGGGGTGAACACTGGGTGATAGGGGATAGCATAGGTGACATGGAAAGTGATGGAGCAGAACCAATAACCAGAACCATGGGCCCTAGGTACTGTACCTCAAATCTGCGGCAATCCTGCCATGTCTGCATTTAGTGTTTCAGTGAATCCACACAGGTTGGAATTGATACAGCAAAATTCCAAACTTTGCAGGTAGCATATGCAGTGGATGCAGTAGCATATTTCTATGGCAAAAGTTCAAGGCAGACTCTCAAATTTCAGTTGCAGTGTTTGAATATGGGAAAGCCCATTCATATGTATATGGTACAGACTGACACTGGATTTGATCTGAATTTTGGCACAAAATCCATGTGTAATTCAGAATGTCTGAAAGTGGGTATAATGGGGTGTATTCAGTTTGTGTGCCTAGGGAAGCATGAGCTGAAAATACACCCCTATGGCTTGCAGCTCTAGATTATACTTCTGAAGACTGAGTTTTTCCTACACTGCCTTGGGCCAGTTTGAGACAAGAGTGAATCACTGCGTGAAACACACTCCGTGTGGGAGCACATGGTCTCAGTCTTTGACTGTACCACACAGCATTATAATGATTTATAATTCTGCGTGTCTCTGTCCAACCTCAACTGTAATGTTTTCCACTGACATGGCAGTATGTCAGTACAAATAATTACAGATGATGCCATGCAGAGATATACGGCATTATAAATCTTTATAATGCCATGTCGCCTGGTCAAAAAGGCAGAGTACACTATGGGAATTCACGCTCTCACATGGAGCGTGTTTTACGGAGTGAGCACTCTCATCTGAAATTTGATTTTCTCTCGCTTGGGCTAAGTATAAAGTACACTGCTTTCCCCAGTTGAAGGTTTTGTTGGTTATGTGTTAATTCATAGTTTTGATACCTTCAGTGTGAATCTACAATTTTCATAGTCATGAATATAAAGAAAACTCTTTGAATGAGAAGGTGTGTCCAAACTTTTGGTCTGTACTGTATGTGTATATGTGTGTATATATGTGTGTAAATATATGTGTATATATGTGTGCATATATGTGTGTATATATGTGTGTATATGTATGTATGTATATATGTATGTATATATATGTATGTATATATGTGTGTATATACTGTGAGACAGTGACAGGTCTCACTCAGGTTAGAGGCAAGGAAGGGGTGGATAGTTCGGTCCACACCCCTATTTCACCACAGATGAGACCAGCTGGAAGTAATCAGGCTGGCATAAGGCACCTCCCAGGGTGTCAGAAAGGGGGGAGTGTGTTGCCTGTGGACAGAGGCCTGGAGGCTCTGTGTGGTCCACGCCAGAAGGGTTGAGAGACCACGATTACCCAAGAGACACTGGACTGGAGACAGTGGGGCGTACTGTGCTCTGTAAAGCCAGGAGGCTGTGGGACATTGGCTTAGAAAGCCGCACGAGTTCACAGGGGGTGAACTGTAACTCAGGTGAGTCAGGAAACTGTGTTAGTTAGAGCCTAGCCGGGCAAGTGTTTATTATTTTGTCATTTTGTTGTTGCTGGTGTTGCACAATAAATGCACTGTTTGGACATTATATCCGTGTCTGGTGAAGTAACCTGTGAGAATGACCCCCGGAGAAGAGCTAATCCCCCACAATACGTATATATGTGTGTGTAAATATGTATGTGTATATGTATGTATGTATATATATATATATATATATGTATGTATATATGTATGTATATATGTGTGTATATGTGTGTATATATGTGTATGTGTGTATATATGTGTGTATGTATGTATATACAGTGCTGTTTGAGAATTTTCTATATTTCTGCATAAATTCAACATAAAATAACATCAGATTTTCACACAAGTTCTAAAAGTAGATAAAAGTAACAAAATCAAACAAATAAATCAAACATATTTGACTTGCTAAATAAGTTTTGGAGGAAATGATCCAATATCACATATCTGTGAGTGTCAAATTTGAACTTTGTGCAGCAATAACTGCAACTAATTGTTTCTGGTAATAGTTGATTAGTCCTACACAGCAGCTTGGAGGAGGTATAGCCCATTCCTCTGTGTAAAACAGCTTCAACTGTGGTGAGTTGCGGTGTGGTGAGTTTTCTCTCATGAACTGCTTGTTTCAGGTCCTTCCACAATATTTCTATTGGATTAAAGGGGTTCTCCGGGCTTTTTTAATATTGATGACCTATCCTCAGGATAGGTCATCAATATCAGATCGGTGGGGGTCCGACACTCTGATACGCCATGGGACTGCAGCAGCGGACAGGAAGAGAGAAGGGAGACGGCACTTGCGCACTACGCGCCGTCTCCTCGTACAGCTGATCGGTGGGAGTGCCTGGTGTCGGACCCCCACCAATCCGATATTGATGACCTATCCTGAGGATCATCAATTAAAAAAAGCCTGGACAACCTCTTCAAGGTCAGAATTCATTGTTTAGAATTCATTGTTCTATCAATGAGGGCAAGCCGTCCTGGCCCAGATGAGCAAAACAGGCCCAAACCATGACACCATCACCGTCTTTCACAGATATGATGAGAATATTATGCTGGAATGCAGTGTTTTCCTTTCTCCAAACACAGTGCTTCTCACCTTCCGGGCAGCAAAGTGCTTTTTAGAGAGCAGTGGCTTTCTCATGCAATCCTGCCATGCACACCATTGTTGTTCAGTGTCCTCCTGATGGTGGACTCATGTAAATTAACATTGCCCATGCGAGAAAGGCCTTTGTTTTGTAACCTTTTCCAGTCTGGTGAGCATCAACAACTCTTCTTCTGAGATCCTCCTTTGTTCATGCCATGATACACTTCCACAAACATGTATTGTGAAGATCAGACTTTGATAGATCTCTGTTCTTTAAATAACAGGTCTCCCACTCCCACTGATTGTCATACCATTTATTGAAAACAAATTTCGCCTTCAAATTATTAGCTTATCCTAAAGGTTTACATAATTTTGCCACTCACAGACATGTTATATTACATTTTCCGCAATAAATAAATGACCAAGTATAATCTTTTTGACTCATTTGTTTGATTTGATTATCTTTATCCGATGCATATTTATGCAAATTATGAAGGGTTCCACTTTTAAGCACTAATATATATATATATATATATATATATATATATATATATAAAATTGATATTCCTCACCTCTTCATCCTTCCTAGTAAAATTGGAACCATCATTTTTGTTAACAGCCATTATTACAGCCACTACATCTTTTCCATTCATTACAGGGGCAGCCAATATGGACTTCGTTGCATATTCTGTAAGGTTATCTACGAAATTGCAAAAGTGGGTGTCCTAAGGAAAACGACATGTTATGAAACATATAACTTTTTTGCCTCATACACAACCTAAAACATGAATAGGAAAAAGCTGAGAAAGGGGAATGACCCAGTTTCAACAAAGTTATAGAACTTGCTATGAAATAGCTCAATATTTACTTACCATACGTTACCCAAGATGATATATTCTGGTTGTGAAAAACTCATTGAATATATTCTGTAGCCATTTATAGCCTACATTTTACCTAAAAATTACTAGAAAGGCTAAACTGGTAGGGCAGTGGACATGGATGGTTTGCTTCTATTTTAAGCATTCATCAATTCATGGTTGCTGAAGGGATATAGTCATAGAGCAGAACATAATGACCCCTATTTTTGCCATTAATGGTGTCCTTGGTAGGTGTCTTGTCTGACTAAGCAACATTCAACCATGACTAGGTTTAGAGCTACACTGATGTAGTCAATGTGATGTAGAAGACTGCTTATCTCTTTTCTTAATATGTCAATTTATATCTCCCATACATATGTCCTTCCTTCCTTAAAATGTTCTTTACTAAATAACTAAACCAGCATACAGCTACACTTATTGCAATAATATTTGACACCAGAAGATGGCAGACGATGTCCATTTTTCTTTTACTATAACTTACAATATTACCAAATAATTTAAAGTCAAGCCCAGGTGTTTAGAATAGAGAAAGTGCAAACTCAGAACCCCCCCTCCCCCCCCCCCCACACACACTCCACCGCAATCTGATTAATGTTATTTTAATAAATGGTTTGTAAGTACTTAAATCATCTAACAAAGTTGTTATGTAAATCATAAGGGAAAAGATTGCATATAATAAAAACATAGTAAATAGCAATTTTCAGACAGTACATTGCTGCTACCCAAATTCTGGAAGGACAGTTTAATGTCATATCAATATAAACATTACCTTTGGTCACATTGGCCAATTTCACACGAGTGCAAGAAATACGTTCTATTTCCAGTCCTGATTGCTGCTCCTATAACATGAACCCATGGCATTTTAATGATTTATAATGCTGTGTGTACCTGCCTGACCTCAGCTCTAATAATTTGTACTTATGGCATTATGTGAGTACCCTTCATTTCAGTTAAGATTGGGCAGGAACACACAGCATTATAAATCATTATAATGCCGTGGGTGCATGTCATAGGAGCAGCATTCAGGATGGAAATATGACACACAAAGCTTATTTCTCACTCTAAATATATTCGTGTGAAATTGGCCAAATAAGCTCTACCATTGCAAGTGGAACCTTCAGCCAATGACATTGTATGCCACGTCCAGATGTATTAAATGTTAACTTGACGATTACCACGTTAATTACACAGCAAACGCCATTGACAGTGTCAAGTTTAAGTTTGTTGCAACTGTGTTTAATGCAATGAAGCGGTTGTCTGGGATATATTAAACCCTTCCCAACATCTGTCCTATATCTACAGTGAATGTTGGGATTTTAAAATATGGCATTGGATCAGGAGTCGCCAGTTGGGTCCCTGCGATATCTCAGTTCTATTCACATGACGGCTGTAGCCAACCACTGGCCTGGTTGTGTGCATGAATGGTTTCTGAGGCCAGGGAGAATACCAGGTTCCTGTTTTTAATCAGTGCTACATTTCGCCTTATCAAGGGCCTGTGCTACTGGTATTCTTTTTTTATATATTGGCTTTGTGTCTTGTGTATTATATAGCTCAATAAAATTAAATTTCTTTTTGCTATACATTGGGTGTGTGACTATGAGATCAGATGTGACAGTTATATATTTTCACTATGCCACTGACCTTCTTTAGCCTGCTGTTGCTGATTTGGACTGGTGGTGTGAGCACTCGTTCTGGAAGTAGAAACCTTCCCGGATATTGCAAGTGGTTCTAAAGACTGTAATGTGGGTATTGAAAAGCTGCACATAAAGACTGTTTTGTTGCTTTATGTGACGAGCCCCATGCCTCTCATTTATATCTTTGCAACAACTAAGCTCTGTGGCACACTGGCACAATGCTCTGTGCAATCATCAAGACTGTGCCCTCTCTGAGAGACTGTTACCTGTATGCTCATTGCCTCACTGCTGTTAAAGTTAACCTTGTCAAAGCCCAAGTGAGTCACTGCACCATCCTTGAGTGGGGGTACTATACAATGGTCAAAGGCCACAGATATGATTTTCTGATCCTCTTACACCTTTCCTTCCACCATGCCATAACCCTAAAGGGGTTGTGAAAAATTGGGGAGGTTACGTATCTGCTTTCCAATGCTGGCTCCATAGGGCTCTCTCATTAAAAACATCCATTTTGACTGCTTATAGCCAATCACTGGCTGTAGAGGTGACCAGATCCCCTTGCATAATGTGATCATGTGTCATGATGTAAGGGGAGCCAGTGGCGGGGTCCCAGAGGTGTAAATTGCAGCCGTCCCATTAACTTCAATGAGATAACTCCATCCTATTCACTTGATTTGGAGGCAGTTGTCCCATTGAAGTGAATAGGGATGGAGAAGTTGCAATTACACCTGCTCTCTTCTGCAATGTCAATGACAAGCGTTGCGTTCTCCTTAAACAGCTGTTTAGAGGGAGCGGTGCTGGCAATTGGGCCCTCGCCGATCTGATATTGATAACCTATCCGGAAGATAAGACATCAATATAGCAATATTGCATTGTGTTTGGTTTTCCAATAACACATCTGTCTTTTTTATGTTTGATTTACATTTTTAACCAACCCTCTGGCAATCTCCTGGTTGAACATTAGAGCCATCAGTTAGAGCAGTGGAGAGGGTTTAGGAGGTCTTCAGCCTGGAACACTGCACATGAAAGGACCACCACCATGGCACCTTTATTGTGATCACAGCACCAAAGTCATTAAAAAGTCTCCTCAGTCATGTAAGAAGCATGAGCACCCACCAAAGTGTGTATAAAGCAAATATATCTCTCACATATCAACCTCTGTCAGCAGTTTTGAGGGGTCAAAGCTACTGACAGACTTGTTTCAAAGAAACAGAACAATTGAGAAAAATGGAAGGTTACAATGAAAGTAAATAAAGCGCTAGTAGCACAGAAGCAAAGAATGATAGTTACAAAGCAATATGGAACAGGAATATTTAGACCTAAGCCAGAATCTAACAAATTGTGGCAGTAGTGTTGGTCGAGCACTTTTGTTGGGAAGTACTGGCACTCACTGTAATGCCGTAGCCATGTTGGTTACTGGCATTACAGTGATTGGCTGGCCAGAATGTGTCATTAGGTGCTATATAGCACCCGATGACACGTGGTTCGGCTCAGTCTTAGTCAGGGAGAGCTGCATCAGAAGCAGCTCATCCTAAATATCTTTGACATTCAGTTTAATTTATTTGCGCATACACTTACAAAATCTGCGCTACTGTACGTGTGACATACTTGCAAGCATATATACCATTTAATATGCTCAAGACGAGCAGTAAGGGACGGGGAAGTGGCTGTGCTGCTGATGGTGCACGCAGAGGCGGTGACCATGGGCGCGGTGAAACTGTGCCTGCTGCCAGAGCACAAGAAACACACTCATCCACGATACCTAGTTTCATGTCCCAGTTTGCAGAGCAGCGCAGGCACCACTCTCGAAGTCACACCAGTGCGACCAGGTGGTCGGTTGGATTGCAGCAGATAATGCTTCCAGTCGGTTAAGCACCACCCTGTCTTCCACAAAGTCCAGTCTCAGTGGTCAAGAGTCTGGTCAACAGAATCCTCACCCTGATCCTCCTTCCTCCCACCATGGAGAGTCTTGGTAAACAAGTGATCCCACACTCGGATATTCCGAGGAGCTCTTTTCATCGCCATTCCTTGATTTGGCCCTCTCGCCAAGCCCGCTTTAAGAGGGACATGAGGAGATCTTGTGCACTGATTCCCAAACTCTTGAGCATCCACAGTCAGAAAAAGATGACGGTGGGGAATGGCAATTAGTGTTTCACGAGGTGGATGATGGTGATGAGACACAGTTGCCAATAAGTCAACCGCAATTAGTGTCTCAAGAGGTTGATGAAGAGGATGAGACACAGTTGTCAATAAGTGAGGTTCTTGTTAGGTCAACAAGTCAGTAGGATGACCAGAGTGAGGAAGTGGAAGAGGAGGTGGTTGACGATGAAATCACTGACCCAACCTGGGAAGGTGGCAAGCCGAGCGAGGACAGCAGTACAGAGGTGGAGGGATCCGCAGCACCGCAACAGGTTGGAAGAGGCAGTGGGGTGGCAAAAGGGAGAAGGCAGGCCACACCAAACAGGCCTGCAACTGTTCCTCGGAGCACCCCCTTGTGGCAATCTCCCTTGCCAAGGGTTAGGTGTTCTGCAGTCTGGCGCTGTTTTGAGGAAAGTGCGGACGATAAAAGAATTGTCATTTGCAACCTGTGCTGTACCAAAATGAGCAGGGGCATGAACACTAGCAACCTCACCACCACCAGCATGATCCGCCACATGCCATCAAAGCACCCTAATAGGTGGGCCAAATGCCTGGGTCCACAATCAGTGTCTGCGGGTCACGCCACTGCCTCCTCTTCCCCTGTGTTATGTGCTGGCCAATCCCCTGTCCAAAATGCAGGCCCGGATGCCTCCTGCCCTGCACCTGGGCCTTCGCAAGCACCATCATCTAGCACATCCACTCTGTAGAGCACCCTGCCATCCTAAAGTGTTCTACTCGAGCACCAGAGCACCCGAGCACTTTGGTGCTCAATCAACACTATGTGGCGGTTGAGCGAATAACCTTGGAATGAGTAAATAGTGAATCAGTAAATGAAACCTTACTAGAACATAGTGTAGAGGGATTCCCAACATTATTAATGCCAGGGAATCCATGAAAAACACCTACCCTTAATGGCATTCCTGCCTCATAGACACTCACATTCTGTATTTCTTCTTCAGTGCTATAATTTGGCTCAGTTACTGTACGTTTAGTGCTTTACAAAGCATCCTTGAGCAAGCTGAAATTGCTTTGCCGTCATCATTGGGAAAATGAAAGGCCTTGTTGCCTCATTCAGTGAAAAACCTGACTGAGGGAACCCTAGGGTCAGTGGCGTAAGAACTGTTCTTTAAATAGAACTCTCCCTTGGCCCCCTTATTGCAGACCTCAGACCAGACCACTAAAAATATTAACTTCCCTTCTCCTCCTGTGGGTGTCTCTTCTCTTCGTGCAACACTGCTTCTAGGCACACCTCACATCGCACAGCATCAGGTCAGTGCGCTCCTACGCATCCTGTCTTGAAGCTGTGCACAACCAGGACTTCATGTGTTTGCGCCCCGAAGCAGCCCCTTCCCCTGCTTCCATGGTAGCTATGCCCCTGCCCATGGTTCTTGGTAATCCTGACTAGAAAACACTGATGCAGAGTATGACGAGTAAGGTTGAATCATGGTAAGGGAATATGGGCATATGGGAATCAATATTTGTGAGTAAGCCAGGGTCTTTTGTGAGGACCTAGTCACAGGGTTGACTAAATTGATCCACAGGAGATACATCTCCAAAAATCCATACTGGCTCAAAATGATAGAAAGTTTTTAAAAAATGTTTTCCAAGCATGAAGCATTTTTGTTAAGTAGTAGGAGGCGACAACATGTGAAGGAGCGTCATCCATGAGTCAGTTCCTGGAAAATGCTACAGCTTCGGCCATGAGCACCAATAGAAAAGAAAGTGGGTTGTCCGGGTTCAGAGCTGAACCCGGACATATCCCCATCTTCACCCATCTGGCCCCCCCTGATATGAGCATTGGAGCATTTCATGCTCCAGTGCTCTCCTTTGCCCTGTGCTGAATTGCACAGGGAAAAGGCATTTTTTGGACATCCGGTAAGTATCGGACTGCTAGCAGTGTGCCGTTGTAAACAAAAAAAAACTTGCCCTACTCCAATGCTCATCTCGGGGGGGGGGGGGGGGGGGGGGGGGGAGCAGAGGGGTGAAGATGGGGATATGTCTGGGTTTAGCTCTGAACCCAGACAACCTTTTAAGTGGGGACATATTAATTAAATTTGCAGCATGTTACCCTTGGCAGTGTAACCTACTGATGTAATCAGAGACACATAACTAGGCTGATCAGGTCCTTAGGCAGGCTCGGACTGGCCCACCAGGGAGCCGGGTAAATCGTCAGTGGGCCCCTGGGATTTACAGTTAAGGATTAGTGCTGTGCAGCAGGCAGCTCCAGCGCTGCTGCCTGCCACTTCAATAAACTCACTTAATGTTAGCAAGTGGCGAGATGACTGATTGATGATCACCTTGCCACTTCACTTGCCATTCTAGGCTGCTGCTAAACAGTGCCCCCACAGCTGATCGCTCCTTTACTCTTCTTTTACTACTCTTTATGCCACTTACGATTGAACTCAGTTTCTTGGTTTAGCGCAGTCTCCGTTCAGGCCCCACCCTTTTCCTCTAGCCACTCCTCCTATTGGCTGCTTGCCTTTCACAGTCCTGCCCAATGCCAGAGTCTGCATCCTTACGCAGCACAGGCTGCAGTGCTGCACAGCCAGTATGGTTATAGTTTTCCTTTCTGCAACTTGCTGTAATTTTATGTTGCAATTATGATTCGGGCATCTTGCATTCTCACCCGCTGCCCGCACCATCAATTGCCAATACCAAACCAGAAACCACTGTATACAAGCAAATAAGGGTGGGCTCACACTTGCGTTCTGGCTTTCTGTTATAGGTTCCGTTTATAACGGAATGCCCAGACAGAATGAAAAAAACGGAAACCTTTAGAGGCATTCCGTTTTGATCCGTCACAATAGAAGATCTGTCTGGTTTCTGTTATGCAGGATGGAAAACAAAGTACTGTCGACAGGATCCGTTATGCTTGCCCATAGACTTCCACTATGACGGATCAAAACAGAATGCCTCTTAAAGGCTTCCGTTTTGCATTCCGTTTGTGCATTCCGTTCTAAACAGAACCTTTAGCAGAATGCCAGAACGCTAGTGTGAACCCGCCCTTAAAAGGTTTCTGTCACCACAATTATCTCTATTAAACTGGCTGACATTATCCATGTGCAAATGTGAGTGGAATCTAACTCTGCTATAATTTTTTTTATGTATGCCCCTGTTACCGTATATGCAATTTTTACCTTTATGAGATGCAAATTAGCCTCTAGGAGCAGGGTGGCGTTGCTCCTGCTCCTAGAGGCTCCTTTCTCCAACCTCATTGCACACCCTGGCAGTGGGACAGGGCCAGGCAAGATTTCGTCTCCTCCTGCCGGCCCTGTGTGCTGGGGAAATCTCACGCCCCTTCACTATGCCTTCGCCAAATACTGGACGGCCCAGCGCAGTCGCAAGATTTCCACAGCACACAGGACCGGCAAGAGGAGGTGAACTCAGGTCTGAAAAGTTCTGAGGGAAAGGGTGGTTCATCAAGGATAAGGAATTTCCATGTGTGAGTGCTATCCAAACTTCTACTGACTGTAAATAACAGATACATTATCAACTACAATGAATTGCTTAATGATAAACACTTTGATATAGTGTAGTGCACAATGCCATTCTGTTTTGCACACTGTATTGTGTACTAAACTGCAAAGATTCATGTATGTAAGGCCACAAAATGAACAAGTAATATTTCCGTTGATGGCAGCTGTAGGGTGGGCCCATAGAATCATTTCCACTGGTGGGCCCTAGGGACCCCAGTCCGGACTGTCCTTAGGAACAGAATTGTAAGAGTGTGCAGAAAAGAGAGGAGAGATCCAGAATCACCAAAGTGTAGTGGTGTCAGAAGCACCAGAACTTTGTTACAAAGTGTCTGCTGGGGCTCAGAATAGAGTGGCACAGGAAGAGGAGGCAGCCACAGCTTAGAGCAGCGCTGCAGACCGGAAATCTCTGGATAGACAGGAGTCAATATGAGTACAGCACCTGTGCAGGAACCAAGTGGAGTGTGTGTGAGAACTTGGCAGTGCTGTGGTCCATGATACCTGGGGCATCAAACTACTAACTTATAGGGAGACTTCCATCAAATATGTTATTTTTTAAATCTCATATTAACAACCAAAAATGGGTGGATGGTTTTCTGGATATAAATTTTGGAAGTCACTCTGTGTATTCTACTTCCTGTCCTGGCTCTTTAACTTCATGTTTGGACTTTAAGCAAACAGCCTTGCTTAACTTTTTTACTCAGACCATCACTAGAGAGAGCCCCCTGTAATGACTCAATCAGAGCATCACATCTTATACTACTCAATGCAAAGCTCTTTTGTGGGCATCTTTATCAAGGCCTATTGAGAGAACAGAGCTGCCATACTGTTATCTCAATTCTGAACCAACTATTATCATGTGGATTACCTTGCAGATAAGCTCTTCTCCTCACAGCAGCAGTGAACTGACAATTTGATAGAGATCTATTACAAAGGTTTAATAATTTGTCTTGACTGCTACAGAAGGACACAAGTTTGTGTTTTCAAAGGCATAATACCGCTGAAATGAAAAACAAAAGCAGCCAAAAATTGTAATAATTTATGTATATTAACTTTTAAAAATGTACCCCTTTCTGATTAAAGTGTCCCTTTAACGATGTACAGACATTCTCTGTAGAATTGTACTGTGTGCCAGTAATGAGTGGTGGGATGCCATAGTTACCAAAGACAAATATCAACATACTGTATATAGCATCTAAAGACTGTTAAGTTGCCTATTATCATGACTGTAAAATCCAGTATATAGTCCAGAGCTGCCTGTTTATTACCTTGACTTATCCTTTTTGCAACATCTCCTACAGTAAGGCCTCATGCACGCGTCCGTATGTATTTTGCGGTCTGGCCCCTTATAGAACAGTACTGTCCTTGTCCATAATGAGGACAATAATAGGACATGTTCTATTTTCTTGCGGAATGGACATACGAACATATGGAAAAGGAATGCACACGGAGTAACTTTGTTTTTTTTTGCTGACCAATTGAAATGAATGGTTCCGCATACGATCCGCAAAAAAACAGAACGGACGCGGAAAAAAATACTTTCGTGTGCATGAGCCTTAAAGAAACAGTGTCTAAATTGTATGCCCAGGGATAGTATGGCCTATACGTCTGGCCCAGGATGCATTTTAAGCAGATTCGATAACATTTGTGTTGAATGAGCTGGAGAAAATGAGTAGATAAGGTTCTGTTTATCTGCTTCAATTGTAACTTTGCTGCTGTTCTGACCAGGTCATGTTGAAGGTTCCAACAATAAAGTAAATGGATTTTGTATATGGAAGTAGACTGGAGGATGCAATATAGTTTTTCTGGAAATGGAAAGTGAAGGGATGTAAAAGGTAGCTGGTGATCAAAGTGGTTAACCAGTGCTTTTATTGACTGTAACACAGGATCAATGGGCGGGCTGCTGTTCCTTTCACATTTTAATAGTAACTCTAGGCCCTGGCTTATTTCTAAAATAATACAGTATTAGCTGGCTGATATTTTCATTCTATCATAAAGCAAATATCCAGTAGATGCCATAAATTAGTAGCATCCCAATGCCTAACAAACTTAGACAAGTACACCAAAACCCCATATGGAAATGTACTGCTGGCACATATATAAGCCCTGCTATGTGATGTTTGCGTGCATTAGATGTAAAGCTTTTTTGTAGTATATAATTACATAGTTAAAAAATACATAAATCCATCAAGTTCAACCAACGGATGGGTGGTGTCGTGGATTCCAGAAGCATGTTCTGAGCATTCTGGAGTACGCTGGGCAGATATGACAAAGGTGTGGTGTAAACTCAGTGTCAGACGGAAATCCCTTGGGCTCACCAGAGGTAATGATTCTGAGGACCCACTCTCTGTGTTCATGGGTCCTTAAAGAGGACCTTTCACCGATTCTTACCCTATGAACTAAGTATACATACATGGAGAGCGGCGCCCGGGGATCTCACTGCACTTACTATTATCCCTGGGCGCCGCTCCATTCTCCCACTATGCCCTCCGGTATCTCCGTTCCCTAAGTTATGGTAGGCGGAGTCTGCCCTTGTTCCTCTGTAGCGCTGGCCAATCGCATTGCAGAGCTCACATCCTGGGAGAAAATAACCTCTCAGGCTGTGAGCTCTGCGCTGCGATTGGCCAGCGCTAGAGCAGAACAAGGGCAGACTCCGCCTACCATAACTTAGGGACTGGAATCTCCGCCTACTATAACTTAGTGAGCGGAGATACCGGAGGACATAGCAGGAGAATGGAGCGGCGCCCGGGGATAATAGTAAGTGCAGTGAGATCCCCGGGTGCCGCTCCACATGTCTGTATAGTTAGTTCATAGGGTAAGAATCGGTGAAAGGTCCTCTTTAAGGGCCCTGTTTTACTAGGGATCCATTATTGTCGGAGCTTGGGCCCACTGGATGATCCTATAAAAGTGCGCTGTGCCACTTTTTGGGAGTGATTTTGGCTGTTTTGTCAGTGGAGTAGGCATTTGTGCCAAATTTATTATATACTTGCATAATTTTGAGGGAGTTTTGCGCCATTCTCAACAAATTGCATTTGCTAATTTGGTATGGGCAACCAGATGTTTTCTGGGAGGGCTTCAGTTTTAGCCACATATAAATTAAAATTGTGACATTTTGAAAAAAAAAATGTTGCAAGTCACCTTAAGAAAGAATACTGCAATCTGCTGGTGGCGTACAGACTGTCAGAAACCTCTATAATAAATGTGGTTAGACTTTAGACTGAAAAATCCATAAAGTAGTTCATATGCCAAATTTAACATGGCTTAAACCCAGCTTAAAACCTAGAAGACACTAAAAACACAGCAAAAAAAATCATATATGTATTAATAAATACATTACCCTCTTAGACAGACTGTCAAGACATGCACCAGATTATCATAGGGGCTCATGGATGATAAATCTAGTGCAGGGATAGACACTTTTGTCTAGTTCTAAACCAACTATAAGTTGGCTTACTTTAAGACAGTATTTTATACCAAAATTATGATGCAATTTTAGGCTACGTCCCCTTTCCCTTAAAGCCATACCTGCTCCACTAAGCTACGCTACTTTTCATGAAAGTCAAAAAATGGAGAAACTCTAGTTGCACCACATTGCTCCAAAATTGCATCAATTTATGCCACTTTTTCAACAGATTCTAGAAGCGGACACGTTAGTAAATTTGACCTACAAAAAGAATGAAAATTTATTAAAAATATTACATTTGCTGGATATTATAATAATACAGAACAAAACAATATATGTGTACTGCTGAAAAAGGGGGGGCAAAACCCCATACCGAAAGCACCCTGGTGCCAACAAAGCCAATAAGTATGTAATAAATAGGATCGGACAATACCAGTTATAACACGTCACCACCTAGTAACTAGTCATAATACATGTACAACAGAGACAATATATATGCAATAATTCCATATGAGATGCAACAGGATGGAAGATGACAAATATGAACATCATACAGGTCCATATATATTCAGCATATAAAGCATTCAATCAAATGCCCAATGACAACATCCCTTACAAACTGATAACAGAAACTGCATCAATGTAATGAGCTCTGCAAACCCATACCCTAAGACATGTTATATGATGGATGTAGCGTGACCAGGATATGAACCACCTCGACATGTGTTTCACCCTCTGGCTTCATCAGGAGGCACGTGAAGGTTATAATGTATATATATATTATGTATATATACTCACTATAGGGTGATGATCAGAACATCAATTGAACTCAGGGCTCGGCGTTGCATCTGATGGCTTTCTTGAGGCAGCTCAACTCCAATAGTCTCAACATTAAATTGATGTGGCTGATTAGTCAGCAACAGGTGGAGTTTTGGGATATTTTGATAGTAAAAAATATTCATGGATACATTTCGACTGATATTTTTAGGATATCTACAGCCACCAACTCACTCCTGCATGCCAAATGTTCCCATTATCCCAAGATCCATAAAGTTATTCCAGTGGGTCAATTTCTTCGACTAGGACGCAGTTGTTCTACCGATAACTGCTTTGAAAAGCAAGCGGCTTCCCTTTCAATACGGTTCCAGGAGTGTGGCTACAGTCATAGGGATATTAAAAGAGGTTATCATAGAGAAAGGAGATCCCTGTTGGTAGGTAAACAAGAGCCCAATACTGATAAAAAAAAAACAAGATTTATTTACGACCTTTAATGCAAATTGGGGTGAAATATTTGAAATTTTGCAATGGCATTGGCTGATTTTGCTCGCTGACAGTGATCTAGCCTCTGTATCAGGCCTCATGCACCCGACCGTTGTGTGCACCCGTGGCCGTTGTTCCATTTTCCGTGATTTTCTGCGGACCCATTGACTTTCAATGGGTCCGTTGAAAACTCTGAAAATGCACCGTTTGTCATCCGCGGCCGTGATCCGTCTATCCTGTCCGTCACCTGAAGGGGTTAATTGTGTGTATCATAGCCCCCTGTAAGAGATCAGGGGTTGCCAGGCAGCAGGAGGCAGACCCCCCTCCCTCCCCAGTTTTAATTTCATTGGTGGCCATGCGGCCGCCACTCCCTCTATTGTATTATTATCATTGGTGGCACAGTGTGCGGCCCCCCCGGCCTCCCCTCCCTCCCTTTATTGTATCATCATTGGTAGCCAGTGTGCGGCCCCCCCGGCCCCCCCTCCCTCCCTTTATTGTATTGACCCTGGTAGCCAGTGTGCGGCCTCCCTCCCTCTATTGTATTATCATTGGTGGCCAGTGTGCTCCCCCCCCGGCCCCCCCTCTATTGTTTTAATATCGTTGGTGGCCAGTGTGCGGCCTCTCCTTCTTCCCCCCCGATCATTGGTGGCAGCGGAGAGTACCGATCGGAGTCCCAGTTTAATCGCTGGGGCTCCGATCGGTAACCATGGCAACCAGGACGCTACTGCAGTCCTGGTTGCCATGGTTACTTAGCAATATTAGAAGCATCATACTTACCTGCTGCGCTGTCTGTGACCGGGAGCTCCTCCTACTGGTAAGTGACAGATCATTAAGCAATGCGCCGCACAGACCTGTCACTTACCAGTAGGAGGGGCTCCCGGCCGGTCACAGGCAGCGCAGCAGGTAAGTATGATGCTTCTAAATATTGCTAAGTAACCATGGCAACCAGGACTGCAGTAGCGTCCTGGTTGCCATGGCTACCGATCGGAGCCCCAGCGATTAAACTGGGACTCCGATCGGAACTCTCCGTTGCCAACAATGATCGGGGGGGGGGGGTGGGGGAGAGGGGAGGCCGCACACTGGCCACCAATGATATTAAAACAATAGAGGGGGGGCCAGGGGGGGCCGCACACTGGCTACCAATGATAATACAATAAAGGGAGGGAGGGGGCCACACTGGCCACCAATGATATTAATACAATAGAGGGAGGGAGGCCGGGGGGGCACACACTGGCTACCAATGATAATACAATAGAGGGAGGGAGGGGGGGCCGCACACTGGCCACCAATGATATTCAAACTGGGGAGGGAGGGGGGTCTGCCCCCTGCTGCCTGGCAGCCCCTGATCTCTTACAGGGGGCTATGATACACACAATTAACCCCTTCCGGTGCGGCACCTGAGGGGTTAATTGTGCTGATCACAGCCCCCTGTAAGAGATCGGGTGCTGCCAGGCAGCAGGGGGCAGTCATGTACACAGTTCGTAGTATATTCTAACTTGAAGCGTCCCCATCACTATGGGAACGCCTCTGTGTTAGAATATACTGTCGGATATGAGTTTCACGATCTAACTCAAATCCGATGGTATATTCTAACATAGAGGCGTTCCCATGGTGGTGGGGACGCTTCAAGTTAAAATATACCATCAGATTGGAGAAAACTCTGATCCTATGGTATATTAACTCCTGACTTTACATTGAAAGTCAATGGGGGACGGTTCAGTTTGCAATTGCACCATATTGTGTCAACGTCAAACGCATCCATCCCCATTGACTTGCATTGTAAGTCAGGACGGATCCATTTGGCTCCGCACGGCCAGGCGGACACCAAAACGACTTTTTTTTCATGTCCGTGGATCCTCCAAAAATCAAGGAAGACCCACGGATGAAAAAACGGTCACGGATCACGGACCAACGGAACCCCGTTTTGCGGACCGTGAAAAAATACTGTTGTGTGCATGAGGCCTTAATGTGTTTGGCATATTTATACTTGCTGGCACTTTTTTCAATCATAGAATTGTGATGACTGAATTTATCATATTTGCATGTTTATCTATTGCACTGTCACTTTATTAGAGTACACGGTTGCAGTTTAGGCTACTTTCACACTGGCGTTCGGGGCTCCGCTTGTGAGCTCCGTTTGAAGGGTCTCACAAGCGGCCCCGAACGCATCCGTACTGCCCCAATGCATTCTGAGTGGATGCGGATCCGCTCAGAATGCATCAGTCTGGCAGCGTTCAGCCTCCGCTCTGCTCAGCAAGCGGCCGTGCGGAGGCAAACGGATCCGTCCAGACTTACAATGTAAGTCAATGGGGACGGATCCGTTTGAAGTTGACACAATATGGCTCAATTTTCAAACGGATCCGTCCCCCATTGACTTTCAATGTAAAGTCTGGACGGATCCGTCTGAACTACTTTCACACTTAGAATTTTTTCTAAACTATAATGCAGACGGATCCGTTCTGAACGGATCCAAACGTCTGCATTATAGGAGCGGATCCGTCTGTGCAGACAACAGACGGACCCGCTCTGAACGCAAGTGTGAAAGTAGCCTTATTTTTGTATTACACTGTTTGGTTAATGATTGATTTTCATTTGAGATCGATTAGGCGTAAATTTCACTTTAACAGTTTTTTTTACATATGCACTTTAGTATTATGGCACACAGGTGAAATCACATACCCCATTTTTAATATCTGATTGGCATTATGCCAATCAGTCTATATGCACAAAAGGTGATCCTGTCCATACAGGTGAAACTCGAAAAATTTGAATATCGTGCAAATTTATTTCAGAAATGCAACTTAAAAGGTGAAACGTATTAGACTCATTACATGCAAAGCGAGATATTTCAAGCCATTATTTGTTATAATTTGGATGATTATGGTTTATAGCTTATGAAAACCCCAAAGTCACAATCTCAGGTACCCTTTACTCAGGGGGTATGGATTAATTAGCTGAGTAGAGTGTGACACTTTGAGCCTAGAATATTGAACCTTTTCACAATATTCTAATTTTAAGTTGCATTACTGAAATAAATGAGTTTTTGCACGATATTATAATTTTTCGAGTTTCACCTGTATGTCCATTTGTACTGATACATTCTGTCCATGCACAGATGCGCATCTCTGGTTTGATGCGCTCCACCACCCGGGACATGCCGTAGTGATGCATGGTCTCGTTTGCATACTGCTGACGTGTGCCTGTGCATGGGCCTGGAGGATGGACTCCCATCACCAGGATGGCGTGCTGATTCGCATAGTTCAGGTGAGTTCAATTGATGTTCTGATCACCCTCCTATACTGAGTATATATACCTGGGACCTCATTTTAATCTTCACACACCTCCTGACAAAGCCAGAGGGTGAAATACGCGTAGAGATGGTTCGTATCCTGATCATGCCACATCCAGCATACAAAATGGCTCACGGTATGGGCTCGCATAGCTCATTACATTGATGCATTGGGCATTTGATTGAATGTTTTAAATACTGAATATATATGGACCTGTATGATGTTCATATTTGTCATCTCCCATCCGGTTGCATTTCATATGGAATTATTGCATATATATTCCCTCTGTTGTACACAGGGCAGTCTTTAACGTGGGGCAAAAGGGGCAGCTGCCCGGGGCCCAGTTGCTCCTGGGGGGCCCAAGGCAGCTTCCTCTTGAGCCCTGCTGGCCACTGCCCCATAAGACACACTTTTTTTCCCCAAAAGTGGGGGAAAAATGCCCCTGCGTCTTATGGGGTGAATACTAATGAGCGCTCATCAGTACTGGAGTACCAGGAAGCGGTGAAAGCTCTGTACTCACCGCTTCGTGGTCCTCCGCTGTCGACTGTGAAGGCTGCGCACAGCGTGAGGGCGCTCTGTGACCTCAAGCTGTGCATGCCGGTTCACAGAGCAGGAGAGGTAAGTGCTTTATTTTTTTTGCGATATGAGGCTGGGGGCTTCTGCATTATAGCTGGGGGCTGCATTATGGCTGGGGGCTGATTATATATGGCTGGAGGCTGAATTATGGCTGGGGGCTGCATTATATATGGCTGGGGGCTTAATTATGTCTGGGGGCTGATTATATATGGCTGGGGGCTGATTATATATGGCTGGGGGCTGATTATATATGGCTGGGGCTGCATTATGGCTGGGGCTGCATTATGGCTGGGGGCTGCATTATTGCTGGGGGATGATCAAATATGGCTGGGGGCTGATTACATATGGCTGGGGGCTGATATGAGGCATGGAGGACTGATATGAGGCATGGGGGTCTCATCTGAGGTCTGATTGCAGGTCTTCTTTATATTGGGCTCTGATTTGAGGTCTTATTAACATTGGGGATCTGATTGGGGCTGTGAGCTGAAGTCTGATTAATATGAAGTCTGATTAGTGGTCTGACCTGAGGTGTAATGAAAAATATTTTTTTCTTATTTTCCTCCTCTAAAACTAGGTGCGTCTTTTGGGCCAGTGCTTTTTATGGGGTGAAAAAAATGGTACTTGCTTGCTCCTCCTCCCGACCTCCCCTGCCCTTTGTGTACGCCGTGCACAGTGACGTAATGCGGAGGCACTGCAACACTAGGGTGAGCCGAGCCCCGATCTCCTTCCTGAACTGCAGAGCGGTGCCCACTTCCAGCCCTAAGCCCAGCTGCCCAGAGCACTGATCCTGAGCCTGCTGGAGTCTTCAGAACTGTAAGTATTTACAGTAATTTACTGTAAGCTATATTATATATATAGTTTTATGTGAGTAAGGGTGCTGGGTGGTTGGAGAAGGGGGGAATGGAGAAGTGGGAGGGAGCTACAGGTAGTAAATAGGTCAAGCAGCCCTGGTTGTGCATGTATTATGTTTAGTTACTAGGTGGTGATCTATTACATACTGTGGGGTTTCGCTCTGGTAGACAGGATTAGCGAACGCAGTATAGAGGCAACAACAAGTTCTTTGGATCAAACAGTTCAGTGTTTTATTCACACTTTAGGCAAGTGACAAAACAAGCAGTCATAATCAAACAAAAAGTCACTTTGCGATGTTGGTGGTAATTCACACCATGCGGCAATTCTGCCTCAAAGAGTCCTTGACCATAGCAGCATCAACCTGTTTTCACGCCAAACAGGTAGCAAGCCTTCATCCTGACACAAGGCTCCCAGATCTCAACACAGAGACCTGACTTCTGAGCCCAGCTGCCTATTTAAGGACAGCCAGATGCTGCCAAAACACGGACTGGCAATTAAAATCCGGTCCGGTATTTGACCTCACCTTGCTGTAAATCAGCCCAGCAGCACATGCTGGGAGGAAAATACCTGTTTTCCCAGACCAAACTACTCACTGTGTCACATATCCCCCCTTTCCTTTGTTCAACCCTGAGGGACTGAACACACGCCAGTGTATCCGGGACAGGGCACCCGCGTTTCCCTGTAACCAGCCTGCCCTGTGTTCCACCGTAAACGTAAAGTTTTGTAGGGAGAGAAACCATCGGGTGACCCGGGCATTTCTGTCCTTGGCCTGGCTCATCCATTTTCTCCCCAATAAATAATAGTGGAGAGATTCTAGTGCCCACTTGATAGCCAGGCACTCTCTCTCCACTATACTATACCTGGTCTCGGCTGGGGTGAGCTTACGGCTGAGGAAGACAATGGGATGCTCCTCCCCGTTGACTTCCTGAGACAGTACAGCACCGAGGCCTACTTTGGAGGCATCGGTCTGTACTATAAACTCCCTTTTGAAGTCGGGCGTCACCAAGACCCACACAGGGCGACTTCAAAGTGGAGAAAGCCTCTTCCGCCCTGGTGGTGACTCACATTTTTTTATTGTAGGTTGTGTCATTCCCTAGACACATTTTCTGTTAAACCATACACCTAAATCTTCTGAAAATAGCACAAATTGTACATTCTAATATATGTAATTGTGGTCAGGGCACTGACGGGACAACGTAACTCCTACCTGTTGATGTATAACTAAAGCGGTTAGATTTGTGCCGAAACCGCGCCACTGTTGGGATACCTGAAGGAGGGCATCCCCTTGGTGTGAGAAACTGAGGCTGAGGGTGGGTAGGGTGGGACTGTTGAGACGACGTTCGTTGAGGGAGGGGGCATGCTGCCCTGATATAGGCAGCAGTGCCCCTCCCACAAATACAGGCCAATGAATCGGCCTTAAAACTTGTGGTCAGGGCACTGACGGGAGAACGTAACTCCTACCTGTTGATGTATAACTAAAGCGGTTAGATTTGTGCCGAAACCGCGCCGTTGTGGGGATACCTGAAGGAGGCCAAAAATAAACAACTAATTTCTTTCAAGACAACTTTATAACTCCAAATTACAACACCAAACTTTGAAAAGCATGAGACATTTCGGAATTCGGCTGAGGTATATATCCGTTAAAACAAGAGGAACGCCAGCGACCTAGTGTGTTGATGATATGTGCCGGCACTTGATTTTTTTCACGCGGCGGATGCCGCTCCTATTTGAAAAGAATGCCCGGATACTGAGGTCGGGTCTATTCCAAGGTTAGCCAACAATACACGAATGTGGGTTATGAATTTGGGGCAGGTGAGGCGAGTATTGTTGAGGGGCAGCAACGGGCTATCGGGCAGTTTGTCGTTTAACACAGTCAATAGCTGTTGGAGAACGCGAACAGGGCACCAACGATGTGTGGTAGGAAAATATGACACCTGAGACGTCTTAGTGGTAACTAGCGAGAGTATGAAACCGTCTCTGGTAGCGTTGAGCTGTCTGATGGTGACAAACCTATCACTGTTAGGAGGGGAAGTGAACTCTCCCGGTCTCATGAAACCGTAAAAGGCCATGTACATGGCCGCTTTTACCACTAAACTCTGCTGGGCACCGAAAGGTTCTCTGTCCAGCATGTCGGACAGATCACGGATAACCTGGCCAGTAATGGGTTGCCGGCAAGTGCGTCTTTCACTGTTACATTTGTTCAGACCCTTCAGAGTGGCTTTGATGGCATGGATAGAAAACAAGAAACCCTCCCCCGGGTGACTCATGGCTCTGAAATGCTGGACTCCCGCGAGGTAGGACTTGACCGTGGAGTGTGACAGTTTCAAATCGGTGTGACAGTAACCAATGAATGCTAGAATGTACTCAACGAACTCGGTGTTGCCTTGAGGGAATTTGTCCTGGAATTTGCGAAAAAAGCTCTCCAACCTGTCTGATAGGCCCTAACAGTATTTGGCGAGAGGGATTTGGCTAACAACGAACGAGCCATGGTCAGATGAGCGTCTAGATTAGGGTCAGGGAGGCGTACGGAGGGACTGTGGCACCGATGACATCTGCTTCTGGACAAACCTGCGAGAAAAGGGGAAAGTTAAATCGAGATAAGACATCGGCAGCTGTATTGTTGGTCCCGGGGATGTGCGAACATATATAGCGGAATTGGTGTTGTAGGGAAAGAAGAACCATAACGTGAGCGGACTTGGACGACCCGCTATTCAGAATGTCAACGACTGCGGCATTATCTGAAACAAATGATACTGTTTGGCCAGGCCAATCTTGACCCCAAACATGGGCAGCTGCTACTATGGGATAAAGTTCAAAAATTGCTGAAGTGTGAAAGAAATCTGGTATAGAGCGGACTTCGTTCGGCCACTTGTCCGCTGGCCAGTGGGTGCCAAAAATAGCGGCAAAGCCTGTATTTGCGGCGGCATCAGAAAAAACTACAGGAGAGTTGTTGGATATTTCAGGAATGAAAAGCGAAATGCCATTCCACTGCCTAAGAAAGTGGTCCCACATGTTTAAGTCGGCAATGACCAGCTCGTCCAGGCATATGAGGCTATCCTGGGAAGGGGCTGTAGGGAGGAGAAATGAACGCCCTGCCTTGTGGAATGATGCGCATGGCAAAGTTCAGCATGCCTAAGAGAGACTGTAGCTCCACTTTTTTGACCTGGCTAACTTGAAATTGTGGATGACTTCCCTGATCCTGAGTAACTTGTCTTCCGGCAATCTGGCTAGAATATTGTGGGTGTCCAGAATGATGCCAAGGAAGGTGATGACTGTGGATGGGCCCTCAACCTTCTTGGGAGACACAGGAACGGCAAGTTGACTGAAACAGTTTAGAGGTGAATTAAGGTCTTTTGTGGTGGAGTCAGGGTGTTCAATAATTAGAAAATCATCTAGGCAGTGAATGACATTACTGCAGTGGAATTCATGGACAAGTATCCAGTGGAGAGCTTGGGCTAACTGGTCGAATAACCATGGGCTACTCTTGGAGCCAAAGGTGAGTTTGGATGCAAAATAATAAAGACCCCTCCACTTGATACCATGCCACTGCCACAGAGACAGCTTGATAGGCAGTAATTTGAAGGCATCTGAAATGTCAGCTTTTGACAGGATTGAGCCGGGGCCTAACTGTAATATGATGGCGATGGCCTGGTCTATGGATGAATATCTCATACTGACTTCTTCTGACGGAATAAGGGAATTTATGCTGGGAATGGAGGAACCATGCGGGGCAGACAGGTCGATAATCAATCTCTCTTTCTTGCTAAATTTACTGGTGACCACGCCTACAGGACTGACCTTCCATCGTTCGAAGGGTGAGGATGAAAAAGGGCCTATCAGGAAACCTTTAACTAACTCTGCTGTGATCAATTTATCGGAGACATTTGGGTTACGGTCAGCGGATTGTATATTTTTGCACTCGTGTGTAGATTCTGGGAGGGCAACCATCCCAGTGTGGAAACCGAACGTGAGACCTGTGACTAGGAATTCCACAAAACCTGGGTCGTGATGGTAGTGCAAGAACCGTTGTAAGCAACCTACGTTAACGACACACATGTAACTTTTATCTGATTTTAATGAGCAGACTGACTTAGGATGGACTCTGAAGCAGTTAGAACAAATATGCAGCAAACGACACTGACTATAGTTACAGGATGAGTAGTTGAAATTGTTGCATATCTGAGACCTGCCGAGAAGTTTCATAGGTCTACCTAACTTGTCTACCATGCCAGAGGAACTCTGCGGTTCAGAGGGCCCGGCAACCGGAACTGTGGAACTGAACTCAGCACCGGAGCGGCCTTATGACACCATACTGTGGAATGATAAATATGGATTGACACAGGGAGCATGATGGGGCCCTCAGCCCGGAGAAATGCCTGCAAAATACCTCAGTGTCGATGTTGGCCCAGTTCGTAAGGAACTGGAATTGACTGAGAACAGCTGCTGCCTTAGCTAAGAACGAACAGTGGTAGTCATAGAAGGAACGACCCCCGTATTTATGCCCCAGTTCGGTTACTCTAAATAAATACAAATCTAGCTCTTCCCTTCGGTCAGGACGCACTGAGCAGATCACGTCTCTGTACAAACTGAAGGCAAGAACAAACTCTGGTATGGTGAGCTTGCGATTCAGCCTGTGGTCCCGGCCTCTTAGGACCACGGACACATCACCACAAGCAATGACCTTACTTTCTGAAAGAAAGCAAGGATGCAAGATTAACATCCCTACCTTCCAGGATATCTTTCTTTAAATTGGTAGGAACGAAGTGTGTCGGGGTGATATTGGGCACTGCCAGTGGCGTACATACAGGGGTCGCAGGGGTCGCAGTTGCGACCGGGCCTGGCACTCTAGGGGGCCCGGCCGCCTGTGTACTCTTCCTGGCCCCTGCAGTCAGTGTCGGAAACATTTCAGTCAGGCGCCTCCTGCCCCGTCTGCCTGCTCCTCCCACTTTATGAATGAAGCAGGTAGGCGGGGCAGGAGTCACATGACGGAGGTAGAGTTGTTAAAAGCTGCCGGCGGCGAGTCTGCATCTCATGCCACCCTAGTTAGTAAGTACAGAAGTTTTTTTTTTTTTACAAAGATTAAAAGCTTTGTGAATATACTTTACAGCTGTGTGCGGGGCCGGTGTATTAGAGTAGAGTCACTGCACCGGCCCCGCCAGTGTCCCCGCCTCCTCCCTCCCCACTGACACATTACAACAGCAGGCCAAAATGAGCGAGGGAGAGGGGAGTGAGGAGGGACTCGAGTAATTGCTACGTTTCTTCCCAGGGCCGCTGTAACCATAGGGCGAATCCTGTGAGATGAATAGAAGAGCAGGCCTGACATAGGAGACCTGACCTGGACGCTCCTCAGAGTCTCAGCTTCCCTTGTGTGCTCTCTTCTGGCTGGCCTCCGGTCTAGGCTCCCCCTACCTCCTTGCCATTATCCCCACTGCTCCCAGTTACCCCATACCAGGCCTGGACTGGTCATATGGAGTCTGTGGCACTGTCTGCTGTCCCTAGAGCACTGGCTTCGCCCCCTGTCTTTACCTGCCGGCAGAAGTTCTTGTCATCTGCCTCCTGCTGAAACCTGAAGCCTGGCAGCTACATCCCATAATGAACTGTGGAGTACTAGATTTACACTAGGTAGGCACCAGCAAGCCTGTATAATACCCATAACAGGTCAGGCACAGTGTAACAGCTGGCTGGTCTGCAGGACATGGGATAGTGTGAGGTGCAATACTCTGCACAGCCTGCAACTGCTGTGGTCAGGGGAGGAGAGGGTGCACTGCAGACACTGAAGGATTCCTGATTGTGTCCTTCCAGTAATGGGAGGCAAGGGAGGCTTATTCACTTCTTGGTATCTGGGATAAGTGGCAGCTGATAACAGACAATGAGGTATTTATTAAAACTGGTGTAAAGGAAACCTGGCTTAGTTTCCCATTGCAACCAATCAAATTCCACCTTTCATTTCCCAAAGGAGCTCTGAAAAATGGAAGGTGGAATCTGACTGGTTGCTATGGGTCACTAAGCCACTTTTCCTCTACACCAGTTTTGATAAATCTCCCCAATGGCTATAGTGTGCACAGTGCTACAGTTAGTTCATACACTGACCCTAGGCTGGATTAGGTAAACCCTGGTACTGTTTATGAGCGATACAAGAGTCTGGTGTAACAGTATGCACAGTACTACTACATGAGCAATACTTCTGTACTCCCCTGTAGTATATTACCTCTGCTCATCAAACACAGCGCTGTACAGTACATGGTATAGCGGCTCTACTTGGTGTCACAGCTCAGCGCCATTCATTGCACCTAGGCCATGTGACCAATGAATGTAATGAAGGGCCCCCGGACATTATGGAGGGGGACGCATGGCCATACTGGCATTTGCCTATGGTTATTTGACCTGTGGTAATTGTCTGCATGGTGATAGATGGGTTATTATTAGGCATTTTTGGCGGGAAAAGGGTTTCCTGCTTTTGTGGTATCACTGGGCAGAGAAGTATTTCTGCCCAGTGAACACCCTGCAATTGGTGGGAATTTTAGCCTATGATGGCCCAGGGTTGTAAGGAAGGTTAGCGGAGCCCTGGAGACGACTGCGGATTGGCTTAAGGGAATGCAGAGAGGGCTATAATTAGCCGTGCTCCGCAGGCTGGGGCTTGTCTTGGACTTGAACCTGCCTGTGGAGCCGGATCCTGTGTGCTGCTTACCGCAAAGATGGATTTCCTGATGAGCGAGCTGGCGTCTAGAGCTGCGGAGGATGGTGCCCTGGCGTGGATCCAGGATTGTCTGGCACAGCTGCGTGCCCCGGTTTTCCAGATGGAAGAGGAGACATCGGTGACGGCTGTGGAGCGTACCCAAGATCGAGGAGAAGCTGCGGTTTGCGTCCCTGCTGGTGTGGAGCGGAGTGAAGTGTCGGAGCTGCCGGAGCGGAGGGAGGAGGCGGTGGCATCGGGTTCTCGGGAGAAGAGCCGAAGATTGAGGTCGCAGAAGAGAAAGTTCTCACAGGCTTCTGTGGAGCGGGCTGGACCGAGGCAGCAGGATCGGAGGAGTGACGGTGGTAGTCTCGCAAGAGGACGTCGCGAGATTACGCCGGGTACGTCAAGATCAGCTGGAGCGCCGGGTCAGAGTTCGGCAGTGCCGGGGGACAGCAGTGTATGCCGCAGGCCGGTTTCTAACCCCGCTCTGCGGTCCTGTGTTACCAGGTCGCAGGGGCTGGGGGGACCGGTGGACGCTGTGGGCACCTCGCATCTGGATACAGGGGATTCCTCTTCAGGACCGCAAGCTGGATGGCCGAATGCTGCTGCTGCACCGCTGCCTGGATCGTCTGCTATGTCGGGTGAGTGGTCAGCTGCACAGCTTGCCCCTGTTATGTCTTCCTTGTCCAGAGTGCTTTCCTCCCTAGAAGGTTTATTACCTCGGTCCTCTGCTACCCCCCTTCCTCAGATTTCTAATGCTGAGCCGAATAATGTGGCTTCTGCCTGGCTCACGTCTGAGGGGTTGGGGGGGGGGGGGGAGGCTGACAGTATAGTTGAGCCACTTTCAGTTCAACAGTTACCTGTGTTAGATAGAAGGGGAGGTATTGCTGAGAACTGTTTGAAAGAAGTGTTGCCTTGTTCTGTCTCCCCTTTAGGTTTTCATTTATCTGTAGCCATTAAAGAGAAAATCTGGAGTGGCGATTATGTGGATATTCTCTCTCTCCTCCCGGCCTCTAAGGAGTTTGTTTCAAAGATGGAGCGCAAGGAGGAGAGAGGGGAAGAGGATAGGCGCCGTCCGATTCCTCGTTCTTTTAATAATTGGTTACAGGCGTTCTGTATTTTTGCAGGTGTTTTAGGTGAGCGTTTTCCTGAGAGATGTTCAGGATTGTTTCAACATGTTGATATTGTCTTAGAAGCGTATAAAAATTTTGGAGGTTTTGGTTGGTTCCAATATGACGAGAATTTTAGACAGAAGTTGGTGGTTTATCCGCAGCTGCAATGGGGCACCAAGGATGTTGGCTTATGGCTGAATCTGTTGGTGCCTCAGAAGCCGCCGGTGGTTAGTCAGAGAGTAGTTCCTTTGGGCGGCGCTATGAAGAGGGGTCTCTGTTTTGCCTACAATGAGTCGCAGTGCAAATGGCCTGCCACTTGTAAGTACAAACATGAGTGTGGGCTTTGTGGTGCAAGTCACCCAATGTCGCGATTTTTTAAAAAGGCCAATTTGCCAGCGCAGCCGCTGGCAAAAGAGTTTCTTTTTAAAAGCATCGACGCCGGTAAAGCTGGCGAGAATGCTACCCTGGCTAAACAGGTTCCCAAATCGGCAGATAGCTGATCTGGTTGCCAATGGTTTTGCTGAAGGTTTTGTTTTACCTCCATTTTCTGGTGAGGGATGTGTGATGGTCAAGAACTTACCTTCAGTTCAGCAATTTCCATGGGTCGTGGCGGAAAAGTTACGGAAAGAAGTTGCTGCTGGAAGGGTCGCGGGCCCCTTCTCGGTGCCACCTTTTGAGGATTTTCGTTTGTCTCCTCTGGGGGTGGTGCCGAAAAAGGAGCCAGGCGCGTTTAGGATCATTCATCATCTGTCCTTTCCGTTTGGTGATTCATTGAATGATGAGATTGATCCGTCTCTGACTAAGGTGTGTTACACTACGTTTGATACAGCTGTTTCAGTGGTACGGATGTTTGGTAGGGGAGCGTTAATGGCGAAAGCGGATGTGCAGTCGGCATTTCGGCTCCTTCCCATTCATCCGGCTGCATTTAATTCATTGGGTTTTCATTTTCAGGGTTTGTTTTATTTTGACAGATGCCTCCCAATGGGCTGTTCTATTTCGTGTTTTTATTTTGAGGCTTTTTCCACCTTTCTTGAGTGGGTGGTTGCAGCGCAGGCCATGAAGGGTGGAATAGTTCACTATTTGGATGATTTTTTGTTTGTTGGTCCGGCTGATTCTGGGGTTTGTGCGGAGGTTTTGGCTGTGTTCATGGCAGTGTGTGCGGATTTTGGGGTGCCATTGGCTGAGGAGAAGACGGTATTGCCCTCCAGTTGTATTGAGTTTTTAGGTATAGTGATAGATGCTGAAGTGGGTGAGTTTAGGTTGCCATTGGTTAAGGTTAGGAAGGTTTGTTTGTTGATTAAAGGTTTTTTGTTGCGTCAGGGTGTTACTGTTAAAGAAATTCAGTCATTATTGGGTTTGTTGGCGTTTTGTTGCAGGATTATGCCCATGGGTAGGATTTTTTGTAGGCAGTTGGCTTTGAAGGTAGCGGGGTTTCGGAATCCTTGTTTACATATAACTTTAGATAGGGGAGCAAAGGATGATTTGTTGGTTTGGTTGAGTTTCTTGCGTGATTTTGATGGGAGGACGTTGTGGCAGGAGGAATTTGTGCATGCATGTCAGTTAAATTTGTTTACGGACGCAGCAGGTAGTGTGGGTTTTGGCGCGTTTTGGGACGGTAAATGGTGTGCGGAAAGGTGGCACGTGTCTTGGGCTGAGAATGCAGTGTTATCTAATTTAGTGTTGTTAGAATTATTCCCAGTGGTGGTAGCCTTGGTGCTTTGGGGTGAGTTTTTCCAGGATAGGCGTATTCGCTTGCATACGGATAACAAAGGAGTGATGTATGCGGTTAACTGTTTAGCTTCAAAATGTCCATTGGTTGTCAAGTTATTGAGGCATTTGGTTTTGTTGTGTTTGAAGAGAAATGTGTGGATTAAAGCTGTGCATATCCCGGGTTGTAAGAATGATGTGGCTGATGCTTTGTCCCGTTTGCAGATGGATCGGTTCCGCAGTTTGGTGCCATCGGCCGACGCTTGCGGGAGTCCTTGTCCGGAGCATCTGTGGGGGCTAATCTGGAGTTAGCTCTGAACCTGCTGAGGCGTTCAGTGGCGGCGTCCACATGGCAAGGTTATATGTCTGCTTGGTTGCGTTGGGAGCGGTTTGCGGCAGGTTTGTCGGTATCGCCATGGGTTTTGAATGAGGCGTTGGCTCTGTCGTTTGTGTTGCATTTATTTGAGGAGGGATTGGCATATAATTCGGTTTGTCGGATCCTAGCGGGAGTGTCATTTTTTCTTAAATTGTTTGGGTCAGGGTTTTTTACTGAGTATTTTTTGATTAGGCAGTTGTTGAAGGGTTATAGGTCGGTGGGTCATTTGCCCGATGGGCGGTGTCCTATTTCCCCGGAGTTACTAGTTAGGTTGTGTGATGTTGCACGGTTTGTTTGTTTCTCTCAGTTTGAAGTGTCATTGTTTTGTACAGCTTTTATTGTCCTGTTCTTTGGGGCTTTGTGGATTGGGGAGCTTTTACCTCGTTCTAGGTGGGCTAGGGGTGGTTTGGCATTGAGGCATGTTATTTTACGGAAAGCTGGTGTATCTTTGTTTATTGAGAAGTCTAAGGTTGATCAGGCAGGTAAAGGGTGCTGGATTAGATTGGGGGCGATTGAGGATAAGAGGATTTGTCCGGTTTTGGCAGTGGGGCAGTATTTGGCGATTCGCCCTGAAGGGATGGTGGTTTGTTTTCTGGTACATGGTAATTTATCCCCCTTATCACAGTTTCAGTTTAGGGCAGTGCTGGCTAAATGTTTGGGTAGGTTAGGGTTGAGTGCAAAGTTTTTTTCTTCTCATTCATTCCGTATAGGAGCCGCGACTGCGGCTGCACAAGCTGGTTTAAATGAGTCAGTTATAAAGGGGATCGGCAGGTGGTCTTCTAACAGATATAGATTGTATGTCAGACCTTATTTGTTAATTATGTGATTCTTTAGTTACAGATACTACAGTATGGATTCTGGGCCATTCTTTTGTCCATTGGGCTGAAAAGAGGGCTGCAGAGAGGTGCTATGGATCCAATTTATCGTTTACAGCTGAGGCCGTCAGGATATACTGGGCCGGAGTTAGAGGACTTCGCTGGTCAGGTTTGGTTGATTTAGTGTTACAATTGCATGATGTTTTTCCTAACCCCAATGTTATCATTATTCACCTAGGAGGTAATGACATAGGTTGTTTTGACACTATGGATTTGATTTTCCAAATGAAAAAGACATTTTCAGATCTACATCGGCTGTTTCCGGATGCTCGCCTGATTTTTTCGGAGATCATTTGTAGGCGCTGCTGTCCCCGGAGTTAAAGTTCAAAGAAAAAGTGCGGAAGAGGATCAATCGGGCAATGTTTAAGTTTATGCCTATGTCCGGGGGTTTTTCGTTCAGACATGTTGATCTAGAGAGTGGAGAGGCGGGCCTGTATTTTAGAGATGGTGTTCATTTATCAGTTATTGGTTGTGATATTTTCAACCTCAACCTTCAGGCTATGATTGAAATAGCGGTTGGTGGGGTGGGGCCCGCGCCGCCTTGTTAAGGCGGGTTGGGCCGGTTGGGTGAAGTAATGATAGTCGTCCCGTGATGGGATGGACTCTGAGTTTTAGTTATATATATTTATTTATTATTGGAGTCTGAGTTTATGACTGGGCTCTTAAAAGTTTAAGTGAGTTGTATTTGGTACTTTATTTAATAAATCAGTTCCGTTTACCTCCACTCTCTAGTCGGTGTATTCTTTATTGTTATGATGTGTTTTATTTAATAAAATTTAAGGTTGGGCACAATATGCCATGTATTGCCATGTTACATGGCCTAGGAAAAGCTGCCAGAAGGCCGCGGCGCTACGGTGAGGTGTCGGACCCCCACCGGTCAAATACTGCTGACCTATATAGACAATAGGTCATTAGTAAAAGAGAAAACACTTGGGAAAACCCCTTTAAACTGCTATAGAAATGTCCTATCCATGTTTCCAAAACGGACAGGAATAGGACATGTTCAATTTTTTTTGCGGTCAGACCGAACGTACAAACGGATGCAGACAACACACAGTGTGCCGTCCGCATTTTTGGCAATCGATTGAAATGAATGTCTGTATGAATAATACCTGGCCTGCTTGGAGATTTTATGTCATGCAACTACTACAACCACATGTGGTCTGCATGTGCCCTCCACAGATCCCCCCCATAACAGCGTCCTCCACAGATCCCCCCCATAAGTGTGCCATCAATAGATCCCCCATAAGTGTGCCATCGACAGATCCCCCATAAGTGTGCCATCGACAGATCCCCCATAAGTATGCCATCGACAGATCCCCCATCAGTGTGCCATCGACAGATCCCCCATAAGTGTGTCATCGACAGATCCCCCATAAGTGTGTCATCGACAGGTTGGGCAGTTTTGCGCCGGCGCCCCATGGATTGTGTGTACGCCACTGGGCACTGCTACTGTGACACCTGAGCCCCCTGCTGCAGATGTGGAAGGGATGGCTATATCAGTAGTAAGCGGAGTATTAGCAGTACCGCGAGACTCAACCGCTTCCAGTCTGGCTTGGATATGCGAGACGGACGAAGTCAGGTTGTTCAGCATGACATGGATTTGTGCGAGGGAAGTCTGTACTGTGGTCATGGAGACCTCTTTTTGACGTTGAGGGCACGAGTTAGCAGTGAGCAGATGATATAGTTCGGTTTTTCTGGCAGTAGCGGAAAACGAGACACCCCTTTTTGAAAGTTCCGACATTAACCTGGGGATGGTCCAGCTGTGCAGAGACAGAATACTGCCCCCTTCTGACATCCTGGTGGCGTTCTCATCGACCGAAGCCTCCACTATGTCTGACACGTGTGACATTTTCCTGCGGGTACAGTATGCTACAATGAATGCCAGTAACCAACCCGTGACCAGAACCACGTGGCAAACAACACTCGTGCAAGACGTGAGAAGGCCCGGAACCATGCAAACTGTGTTGAATATATATTAGGGATGAAGGGAAAGCTGATACCTGACTTTTCCATTGTGACGGGTATGTCAGACGGTGACACAAAGCTAACACTACCACCTGACAAGAACGTTAGGATAGAAATAGCAAGTAAAAGCTGACGTCTACCGTACTGTACCCTGCTAGTCGTAGGAAGGAAACGTAAATCATGAAGAACCACAACACGGATCCCGAAACAAAAGGAGATGTGAGAACATAGCATACGCGCTATGGCCAATGCGTGTTGGCACCTGGATGAAAATAACGAGTAGACGGGTATGTGCGAAAATGCGTCATTGTTCCCCCTTTTTTTTTTTACATATATATGTACAGTACAGACCAAAAGTTTGGACACACCTTCTCATTCAAACAGTTTTCTTTATTTCCATGACTATGCAAATTGCAGATTCACACTGAAGGCATCAAAACTATGAATTAACACATGTGGAATTATTTACATAACAAACAAGTGTGAAAAACTGAAAATATGTCATATTCTAGGTTCTTCAAAGTAGCCACCTTTTGCTTTGATTACTGCTTTGCACAGTCTTGGCATTCTCTTGATGAGCTTCAAGAGGTAGTCCCCTGAAATGGTTTTCACTTCACAGGTGTGCCCTGTCAGGTTTAATAAGTGGGATTTCTTGCCTTATAAATGGGGTTGGGACCATCAGTTGCGTTGAGGAGAAGTCAGGTGGATACACAGCTGATAGTCCTACTGAATAGACTGTTAGAATTTGTATTATGGCAAGAAAAAAGCAGCTAAGTAAAGAAAAACGAGTGGCCATCATTACTTTAAGAAATGAAGGTCAGTCAGTCAGCCGACTGGCGCAGTGGGCAGTGCCGACTGGCGCAGTGGGCAGTGCCAATGAGGGTTAAAAAATAATTAACTCACCTCCTCCAATTGATCGTCTTCTGTTCTTTCTTCATGACCTGTCAAAGGACCTGTGGTGACATCACTGTGCTCATCACATGATCCATCACCATGGTAATGGGTCATGTGATGAGCTCAGTGACGTCACCACAGGTCCTGAAGAAAACAGGAGACCGGCAGCTATGCGATCAACTGGAGGAGGTGAGTTAATTTTTTTTTATTATTTTTTAACCCTCACTGGCACTTCCCACTGTGCCACCAATGTTTCTTATACTGGGGTGTTGGGGGGGGGGGGGGGGGCCGCACTGTGCCACCGTTTCTTATACTGGGGGGTTGGGGGGGGGGGGGCCGCACTGTGCCACCGTTTCTTATACTGGGGTGTTGGGGGGGGGGGGGCCGCACTGTGCCACCGTTTCTTATACTGGGGTGTTGGGGGGGGGGGGGCCGCACTGTGCCACCGACGTTTCTTATACAAATACAGGAGGCGGGTGCCGGAATCAAATAGCCGACACCCGACCTCTGTGACAGGGAGCTGTGATCAGCGGCAGTTAACCCCTCAGGTACCGCACCTGAAGGGTTAACTCAACTGCAGCTGATCGCAGCTCCCTGTCACAGAGGTCGGGTGTCGGCTATTTGATTCCGGCACCCGCCTCCTGTATTTGTATTTCAGGTCAGTTATCTTCATTGGTGGCGAGTGGTGGCGCAGTGGCCACAGCCCCTCCCCTCCTCCTCCTGTCGCTTCTTATTGGCAGCGGCAGGGACAGCAGGCAGGTCAGGCACAGGGGAGGAGGAACGAATCAGGTCAGACAGGGGAGGGCTAGATGGAGGGGGCGCCCCGAGGGAGAACACAAGTTCAGCCTCGCCTGCCGCATATTACATTGCGAGCTGTCGGCCGCCCAGCGCCCCTGTTACTATGGCGTCCTGTGCGGCCGCACAGCCCGCACACCCCAAAGGCCGGCCCTGCTCCTATTACACCGTGCTGCACTGACTGGGGATCCAAATTGCCATTATACAGCTCTGTAATTCCAGCAAACCGTTCTTATTGGGGAGCAAGTGCTGTTTGATACAGGCATTAACAGGGGTTCTACGTCTTATTTGCCCATGTGCGGTGCAGTTATATGTTCGAAAGCATTTTTTGGCTTTTATTAGTGGGAAAAAAGGGCTTATTAGCCGTTGTGTGGTGAAGTGCTAAAATTACAGCCCTTTTTGTCGTGTATTAGTGTCACGACCATGGTCATGGTCGTAACTCAGGATCCGCATGCGGTTGCCTGCGGTTTGGTTTTATTGTCAACCACATGGTGAGGGCTGCTGGTATGTTGCCTCATGTGTGGTTGCCGCTGGAAACATGGTTGTACTTGGCAGTATAGCAGCCTGAGCTGTTGCTGGGCAGCTTGCTGTCAAGTGCATGCAGTAACTCCTGGTTGTGTGTGTGTATGTTATGCACTTTGTATGTCTGGTGTGCACGAGGTTTATGTAGGTATGCACTGTGACACTTCCCTTCACTGTGGCTGCCCGTGGCAACGTTTGGCATGGTGTACATGTGGTGGCAGTGTCCCGGCCTTCAGGCTGACTCCCAGGACATGGTTGCCACGCATGTCGTTGCCTGCGGTAACAGCTGCAGTGTGATGTTCATTTGGACCCTTTCCCCTTTAAGTTGAAGTCTTCCCTTCCCTGGTGTTGGAAGGGTTAATTCCCTTCTGTGTGTGTGCACTGGGTGTGTCTGTGTGGGTGTGGCTACATGGGCTATTTAGCCTCAGTGGAGACCTGAAGCTGAGAGGTATTCCAGCCTTGTTTGTGCAGCGTACTCAAGTTGTGTTTAATAGAGTTTCTGGGTGTAGTAGTGCAATAGACACTAACCTGAGACGGCTGACTCTCTGCAAGGGCAGGTGATGATGAAAAATGTTTGTGACGCCAGTGCCTATTAAACGGTGGCACGCCGTTTGCTGATAGCAGGAATAACTGAGGAACCACGTGATGTTAAAGCAGAACTCAAACTTTAGTAGTCATCAAACATGGCCATAGCTGGAAACGCAGTTCCTTTGCAGACAGTTTGTTGCAGTACATTTGATGCAGGCAATACAGATATAGCAAGGCGACTTCAGAGTGTTAAAGACAGGACTTGCAGTACAGGAGCTTGCACTCTATTCCTGACTGATCCTGGGACATAGAAAATCTTCTCCAAGGCCCAATACCCTAGCTCTGGCGTATATCCTTGGTTTTATCTTTATAAAGTACCTCCTCTGTTGTCTTGAGTACCTCTTGCTTCTCTGAGCTTGCCCCTGTCTCTCTCTCAGCTTCCTCAGACTCTAGAAACTTCTGAACTCCCTTCCTTTCCCTGTCTGGGCCTTATATAAACTAGGGCTCCCTAGCTCCCTCTAGTGACTAAGAGCTGGAATGACACCCCTAGCAGGCCTGTACATGCAAGTTTCACAGTAACAGGGAAATACATAACATTACATTACATGACAATTTATAAAGATGACATATACCAACTTCCCCATAAATAAGGGGGGACGACAGCACACAAAGTGACACTTTTGTAGTGACGGGCATTACAGTCCCCGTACACTACATACCCCACTGCTTTAAGCTGAGTACGACCTCGTACTCCATCAGGGTTCGCCCAACTGGAATCTCTACCTGAAACAGAAAAAGAAACATGCAGGCATACATTTATGTAATTCATCTGCATTTACGTTCATATCAGGTCCAATTGGCAACGGTGAAGGGTGGTGACAAGGGGCGTCGTTCTCTTCTTCTCAGGATAGTGAATGGAACTGGGGCGCTGACCTGGCACAGCGTAACATTATAACCAGGATAGTCCATGACAATGAATAAGTCCATAATAGAACAGCAAAATAGATAAAACAGTATAAAAGTTCTTGGAGGCTCAAAGAACAAACATGAGTCCGTACCCAGGTTATTTTCCTATAAATCACAGAGGCTCTCATGCGGTGGAGTCCATCTCTGGGCACATTTCCTTTTAAAAGAGCAAAAATCTCAGAGGCTCAGGTCCTTTTGAGTCTGTCTCCGGGCACGGTTCCTTAGTATAAAGTTGCACAATAAAATGACAGCAAAGACAAGTGCTGTAATACCCCTGATCAACCTGAAAAGGGGGTAAAGGGTAAAAGGTGCAACTAAGGAACAGGCACAACTTGGCGTGGGATAGCAAAAGCAGGCAGGAGGTCCTGGAAACAAACTTGGCTTTGTTGACTTTAATACTTCAGTGGTCAACACCCACCACTGAGCCGTGGATAAACTGGCAGCAGCAACAAACGACCAGGGAACATAGGACTCCTGTCCTGGAAGGGTTAACAGCATATTTCGTTGGTGAAATAAATCAAAGGCCTAGCAGGCTGATTCACAGGGGTATGTCATCATTACCCGGCTCTGCTGGCAAGTACGGCCTGTAGTAGTCCTCTACAGGAGGATGTGCCCACATAACAGTGTTAGGGGGCAGCTGCAACGTGAAGGGACCCCTAATAGGTATTGGCCCCATGGGCCTAGGGGTAAACCCTTGGGTGGACCGTACCGGTCCCGGCATGATAATTGTGGGATGAAGTGGAGTGGATACCGCCGCCGCAAGCGGGCCGGTGGGCTCTGTGCAGCAATTCACAGCAACAGGGGGTCTTCTTTGGGGCACTGGCGGAGCGGTGGCAGCAGAAGGTAGTCTACGGGTGGTGACAGGCACCCTTACCTCATCCTTCTTCGGCGGCGTCTGGATCCTGGCGGTCGCGATCTTGCGCAGCTCCCGCAACTTCTCCTCCAGCCGGACAATCTGCTCACCGATGCTCTCCGTGTCAGAGTCGCTGTCATCTGCTGGCGCCGCCGGCGCAGGTACAGTCACCGATGGCGCGGACTCGGCCTCTGCAGGTTCTGGCGATGCATCGGGTCTCCGACCCCTCCGGATGTTCTCAAAGGTATTTCGAAGTCCTTTTAAATTTTCCATCTCTTGCATGGTCTTCTCCCGACGAGGCAGCTCGGGGGAAGGGTAAGGGCTCACCCATTTTTCCAACACGGTTGGCTGCCAGAAGACATTAGGCCCAATGAAGGAGCTCCGCTCCTGGAAGGCGTGATGGGCCGGCTCTGGAGAGCGTTCAGGTTCCCGCTCGCAGCCAGAGTAGTCTTCTTCTGCCTCCCAATCCTCAGGTTCTCGCTTGGGACGGGTCACGGCAGTTGCATAAGGGCCTCTCAGGCTCTCGGCAGGGGTGAACTCCACTTCCTCTCCCTCGCGGAGGCTGTGCTGATAGGAAGGGAGGTAGTCTCTCTTGACAGATCTTCTGTTAACATATAGGTCTCTGCCAGTCAAGTAATCTTGTATGAACCCGTAGCCACGGGCTTTGTCAAAGGACACCACCAACCCCTTTCTCCTTTCCAGGCGGGGTTGGGTGTCGGTGTGTCGTTCATGGATAGTCTTGGTCAATTCCTCATAATAGATTTTAGCCTTTGTATTCCGCTTTATAGCGGCCTCCCGGATCTCTGCCATTAGTGAGGACCACTTGAAAGAGGGCTGAAAGAAGTCTCTCCAAGAGCCATAGCAGGGCTCTGGTTCTTTCTCCCGTGGCGGGCAGGCGGGTTTCTCCGGTCCCGGAGAGTAGGCCGGTGGAGCCTCCTCTGGCTCTACACCAATATCACTCATTTTTGAAATCTCAGGTGCGGACGTTGCAGCAACGCTCTGTTCACTTTCCAACATGCTCGATCCTTCTCCGGAGAGCGATAGGGTCGCGTCAATTAAATCAGCCAGCTCCTCCCATTGCACTGAGAGGCCGCCCCCCAGGTATTCCAGTATATGGAAGGCGGTGTCCATGCTGGCAGACATGCAAATGTCCAGATAAGCAGTGGCGCCTGACCTTGAACTCCTTCCCGCTATTTCCTCAGAAAGGCGCCAATTTTTCCCGCCTTTTCGGGATGAAGATGACGCAGCAGTAAATTCAGCAAGCTCAGCGGCCATCTTTAGCAAGAAACGCTGTCTATTCACTGACAGCAAGCAGGATGATGAAAAGTCCACAAAACCACACTCCAAAGTGGCGATTTTCTTCCTCTTGGTAGCGCAACACTGCACAGCGCTTTTTAGAGGTTTTAGGAACACTTTTGGTATGATTTTCAGTCCACAAAGTCCACTTTTAATAAACAGGCAATTTGTCACTTTGGTCACAGGGCAACTGTATAAGGCACAAAGTTCACGCTTCTTGCACTAGAAAGCGTGCGTATCCTGTTCGTGACGCCAAAAGAGAGGTGCAGCGTACTCAAGTTGTGTTTAATAGAGTTTCTGGGTGTAGTAGTGCAATAGACACTAACCTGAGACGGCTGACTCTCTGCAAGGGCAGGTGATGGTAGAAAATGTTCGTGACGCCAGTGCCAATTAAACGGTGGCACGCCGTTTGCTGATAGCAGGAATAACTGAGGACCCACGTGATGTTAAAGCAGAACTCAAACTTTAGTAGTCATCAAACATGGCCATAGCTGGAAACGCAGTTCCTTTGCAGACAGTTTGTTGCAGTACATTTGATGCAGGCAATACAGATATAGCAAGGCGACTTCAGAGTGTTAAACACAGGACTTGCAGTACAGGAGCTTGCACTCTATTCCTGACTGATCCTGGGACATAGAAAATCTTATCCAAGGCCCAATACCCTAGCTCTGGCGTATATCCTTGGTTTTATCTTTATAAAGTACCTCCTCTGTTGTCTTGAGTACCTCTTGCTTCTCTGAGCTTGCCCCTGTCTCTCTCTCAGCTTCCTCAGACTCTAGAAACTTCTGAACTCCCTTCCTTTCCCTGTCTGGGCCTTATATAAACTAGGGCTCCCTAGCTCCCTCTAGTGACTAAGAGCTGGAATGACACCCCTAGCAGGCCTGTACATGCAAGTTTCACAGTAACAGGGAAATACATAACATTACATTACATGACAATTTATAAAGATGACATATACCAACTTCCCCATAAATAAGGGGGGACGACAGCACACAAAGTGACACTTTTGTAGTGACGGGCATTACAGTCCCCGTACACTACATACCCCACTGCTTTAAGCTGAGTACGACCTTGTACTCCATCAGGGTTCGCCCAACTGGAATCTCTACCTGAAACAGAAAAAGAAACATGCAGGCATACATTTATGTAATTCATCTGCATTTACGTTCATATCAGGTCCAATTGGCAACGGTGAAGGGTGGTGACAAGGGGCGTCGTTCTCTTCTTCTCAGGATAGTGAATGGAACTGGGGCGCTGACCTGGCACAGCGTAACATTATAACCAGGATAGTCCATGACAATGAATAAGTCCATAATAGAACAGCAAAATAGATAAAACAGTATAAAAGTTCTTGGAGGCTCAAAGAACAAACATGAGTCCGTACCCAGGTTATTTTCCTATAAATCACAGAGGCTCTCATGTGGTGGAGTCCATCTCTGGGCACATTTCCTTTTAAAAGAGCAAAAATCTCAGAGGCTCAGGTCCTTTTGAGTCTGTCTCCGGGCACGGTTCCTTAGTATAAAGTTGCACAATAAAATGACAGCAAAGACAAGTGCTGTAATACCCCTGATCAACCTGAAAAGGGGGTAAAGGGTAAAAGGTGCAACTAAGGAACAGGCACAACTTGGTGTGGGATAGCAAAAGCAGGCAGGAGGTCCTGGAAACAAACTTGGCTTTGTTGACTTTAATACTTCAGTGGTCAACACCCACCACTGAGCCGTGGATAAACTGGCAGCAGCAACAAACGACCAGGGAACATAGGACTCCTGTCCTGGAAGGGTTAACAGCATATTTCGTTGGTGAAATAAATCAAAGGCCTAGCAGGCTGATTCACAGGGGTATGTCATCATTACCCGGCTCTGCTGGCAAGTACGGCCTGTAGTAGTCCTCTACAGGAGGATGTGCCCACATAACAGTGTTAGGGGGCAGCTGCAACGTGAAGGGACCCCTAATAGGTATTGGCCCCATGGGCCTAGGGGTAAACCCTTGGGTGGACCGTACCGGTCCCGGCATGATAATTGTGGGATGAAGTGGAGTGGATACCGCCGCCGCAAGCGGGCCGGTGGGCTCTGTGCAGCAATTCACAGCAACAGGGGGTCTTCTTTGGGGCACTGGCGGAGCGGTGGCAGCAGAAGGTAGTCTACGGGTGGTGACAGGCACCCTTACCTCATCCTTCTTCGGCGGCGTCTGGATCCTGGCGGTCGCGATCTTGCGCAGCTCCCGCAACTTCTCCTCCAGCCGGACAATCTGCTCACCGATGCTCTCCGTGTCAGAGTCGCTGTCATCTGCTGGCGCCGCCGGCGCAGGTACAGTCACCGATGGCGCGGACTCGGCCTCTGCAGGTTCTGGCGATGCATCGGGTCTCCGACCCCTCCGGATGTTCTCAAAGGTATTTCGAAGTCCTTTTAAATTTTCCATCTCTTGCATGGTCTTCTCCCGACGAGGCAGCTCGGGGGAAGGGTAAGGGCTCACCCATTTTTCCAACACGGTTGGCTGCCAGAAGACATTAGGCCCAATGAAGGAGCTCCGCTCCTGGAAGGCATGATGGGCCGGCTCTGGAGAGCGTTCAGGTTCCCACTCGCAGCCAGAGTAGTCTTCTTCTGCCTCCCAATCCTCAGGTTCTCGCTTGGGACGGGTCACGGCAGTTGCATAAGGGCCTCTCAGGCGGTCGGCAGGGGTGAACTCCACTTCCTCTCCCTCGCGGAGGCTGTGCTGATAGGAAGGGAGGTAGTCTCTCTTGACAGATCTTCTGTTAACATATAGGTCTCTGCCAGTCAGGTAATCTTGTATGAACCCGTAGCCACGGGCTTTGTCAAAGGACACCACCAACCCCTTTCTCCTTTCCAGGCGGGGTTGGGTGTCGGTGTGTCGTTCATGGATAGTCTTGGTCAATTCCTCATAATAGATTTTAGCCTTTGTATTCCGCTTTATAGCGGCCTCCCGGATCTCTGCCATTAGTGAGGACCACTTGAAAGAGGGCTGTAAGAAGTCTCTCCAAGAGCCATAGCAGGGCTCTGGTTCTTTCTCCCGTGGCGGGCAGGCGGGTTTCTCCGGTCCCGGAGAGTAGGCCGGTGGAGCCTCCTCTGGCTCTACACCAATATCACTCATTTTTGAAATCTCAGGTGCGGACGTTGCAGCAACGCTCTGTTCACTTTCCAACATGCTCGATCCTTCTCCGGAGAGCGATAGGGTCGCGTCAATTAAATCAGCCAGCTCCTCCCATTGCACTGAGAGGCCGCCCCCCAGGTATTCCAGTATATGGAAGGCGGTGTCCATGCTGGCAGACATGCAAATGTCCAGATAAGCAGTGGCGCCTGACCTTGAACTCCTTCCCGCTATTTCCTCAGAAAGGCGCCAATTTTTCCCGCCTTTTCGGGATGAAGATGACGCAGCAGTAAATTCAGCAAGCTCAGCGGCCATCTTTAGCAAGAAACGCTGTCTATTCACTGACAGCAAGCAGGATGATGAAAAGTCCACAAAACCACACTCCAAAGTGGCGATTTTCTTCCTCTTGGTAGCGCAACACTGCACAGCGCTTTTTAGAGGTTTTAGGAACACTTTTGGTATGATTTTCAGTCCACAAAGTCCACTTTTAATAAACAGGCAATTTGTCACTTTGGTCACAGGGCAACTGTATAAGGCACAAAGTTCACGCTTCTTGCACTAGAAAGCGTGCATATCCTGTTCGTGACGCCAAAAGAGAGGTGCAGCGTACTCAAGTTGTGTGTAATAGAGTTTCTGGGTGTAGTAGTGCAATAGACACTAACCTGAGACGGCTGACTCTCTGCAAGGGCAGGTGATGGTAGAAAATGTTCGTGACGCCAGTGCCAATTAAACGGTGGCACGCCGTTTGCTGATAGCAGGAATAACTGAGGAACCACGTGATGTTAAAGCAGAACTCAAACTTTAGTAGTCATCAAACATGGCCATAGCTGGAAACGCAGTTCCTTTGCAGACAGTTTGTTGCAGTACATTTGATGCAGGCAATACAGATATAGCAAGGCGACTTCAGAGTGTTAAAGACAGGACTTGCAGTACAGGAGCTTGCACTCTATTCCTGACTGATCCTGGGACATAGAAAATCTTCTCCAAGGCCCAATACCCTAGCTCTGGCGTATATCCTTGGTTTTATCTTTATAAAGTACCTCCTCTGTTGTCTTGAGTACCTCTTGCTTCTCTGAGCTTGCCCCTGTCTCTCTCTCAGCTTCCTCAGACTCTAGAAACTTCTGAACTCCCTTCCTTTCCCTGTCTGGGCCTTATATAAACTAGGGCTCCCTAGCTCCCTCTAGTGACTAAGAGCTGGAATGACACCCCTAGCAGGCCTGTACATGCAAGTTTCACAGTAACAGGGAAATACATAACATTACATTACATGACAATTTATAAAGATGACATATACCAACTTCCCCATAAATAAGGGGGGACGACAGCACACAAAGTGACACTTTTGTAGTGACGGGCATTACAGTCCCCGTACACTACATTTGTAAGCTGGAGGCACCCTCCTGGGTTATACCATCTGCCACTGAGAGCCACCCTTGTGGTCATAAATCTTGTTTGATGTGATGAAGATGTGTCTGTTGTAGGTTTCTTATTGCAGCTTATGGTCCTGGGTTCCTGTGTGATGTGTGTTGTGTGCTGTGTCCGTGTCTGTGTTAGTACAGCAGCACTTGCGCATGGGTTCCAGGCTTTGTGTCTGTGGCAGGTGGGTGTTGTGCTTATGGCATTTACCTGCCACTGCCATGAGTTGTATATGTTCCCCTTTATTGTAGCCTGGCCTGTGAGACTCCTGTTCCTCCGTGTCTAGGAGGAATAGGTCGTCTTACCCTGCTCCTAGCTTTAGGGATCTGTGGAGGGTTACAAGGGATCCGAGGTTCCGGAACATGATCCCTCCTACCTTCAAGGTCGGCTCCTGCAGCTAGGAGTCAGGGTCCAATTAGGGATGCGATAGAAGGTGACCTGCTCCCTAATTCTGTGCTCCTGGCCAAGCAGCCACCACCATCTTCCGTCATCGCACGGCTGAGGGTTTTCCCCATCCTCAGCCGTGACAATTAGTGGCAAAAGTAAAATATATTTGCCGTTCAGTGGTGCATTTATATGTTCTAAAGCCCTTTTTGTCATGTATTAGTAGAGATGTCGCGAACATAAAATTCTCTGTTGGCGAACCGCCATAGACTTCAATAGACAGGCGAATTTTAAAACCCACAGGGACTCTTTCTGGCCACAATAGTGATGGAAAAGTTGTTTCAAGGGGACTAACACCTGGACTGTGGCATGTCGGAGTGGGATCCATGGCAAAACTCCCATGGAAAATTACATATTTGACGCAGAGTGTGGTAAGTTGAATTCGCAATGCGATTAATATAACCTGTATTAATCGCATTGCGATTACAACTTAGATCTAAGTTCCTAATGGTTGTATAGCTAGAATTGACGAATATAACGAATATAGCACTATATTCTCAATCTTCGTTATATTCTAGCAATACAACCATTAGGAACCCAGCTCTAAGTTGAATTCGCAATGCGATTAATATAACCTGTATTAATCGCATTGTGATTACAACTTAGTCAAATTTGTGACACTGCAGCTTCAGAATGAATCGAAGATGGATGCTGTCCTTGCTTTTTGATAGGAGGTGGGAGGGTCTTGGAGGGAGGGTATGCTGATTGGCTGGAATGTGTCTGCTGACTGTGAGGTACAGGGTCAAAGTTTGCTCAATGATGATGTATAGGGGGTGGACCAAACATCGCATATGTTCGCCCGCCGCGGCGAACGCGAACAAGCTATGTTCGCCGGTGAATAGTTTGGGACATCTCTATGTATTAGTCAAAAAAGAAAAAATATATTTGCTGCTCAGCGGTGCAGTTATATGTTCCAAAGCCTTTTGTGGCATGTATTAGTGGAAAAAGAAAAAATATATTTGCCATTCAGCGGTGCAGTTATATGTTCTAAAGCCTTTTGTGGCGTGTATTAGTGGCAAAATAAAAATATATTTGCTGTTCAGCGGTGCAGTTATATGTTATAAAGCCTTTTGTGGCATGTATTAGTGGAAAAAGAAAAAATATATTTGCTGATCAGCGGTGGAGTTACCTATATTTGTTCTAAATCCTTTTGTGGTATTAGTGGCAAAAAGTGTATATATATATTTGCCGTTATATATATATATATTTGCCTTTTGTGTCGTGTATATGGTAAGTGGAAAAAAATAAGGGCCTATTTGCCGTTCAGCGATACAGTTATATGTTCTAAAGCCATTTTTGGCGTGTATTAGTGGCACAAAAAAGTATTTGCCATTGTTTGGTGAAGTGAGAAAATTACAGCCCTTTTTGGCGTGTTTTAATTTCCTTTTTATTTACTTATTTGATCTAACAGTATGTCAGACAGAGAAGTGCCAGGCCCTGCACAGGGGAGTGGCAAAGGCCTAAATGTTTCTTGAGCAGGCACAGGTCGCAGCAGAGTAAGTGGCCGTGGCAGTAGGGGTCGCAGCAAGAGGCCTGAGCTCCCGGTGTCATCTAGCGGTCATGTCTTGCCCAGCAACCCAGTGGTTCTTGAATGGTTGACTCGGTCATCTCTGTTTTGGATCCACTCCTGTTTTTTTTGGCACTAGCAGTACCGATGGATTACTGCCCAAATGCTGACCAAGTGAAGGCGGATGCTCAACAGACAGGATCCGTTTTTTGGGGGTTATTGTTCTGACGGATTAGAGAAAGGGCAAAATAATTAGTGACGTCAACACAAACTTACTGCTGACACCCTCTCCACTCTGTCGGGGGTTGGGGTGCTCTACTTGTATCAGCGTTTAATAGAACAGGTTCTGTAGACATCTATGTGGAATCAGCTGACGACGGTGTAAAAGGAGTGAGCTTCTTCTTGGCGCTAACATCGACCTGTAAGGTTGAGTTCATACTTGAGGTATTTGGTCAGTTTTGGCTCCCGAACTGCCCAAATAAGTGAAGTGTGCAGTGATTCTAAGAGCGACACCTGTCATCTGCATGTCATACTGACTCACAGTATTATTTCACTACCAAAGCAGACTCCCTATGCGTGTTACTGAAAGGCACAGTGTTCTACGCCACTATAAAGGCTCTATGCAGCCAGGAAATAGCAGTTTTTTCACGAAATTCGCTGCAAATATATTCGGATCGAACCACATTTTTCAGAAAAATTCGGCAAACCGGCGGATCGAATTTTTGAAAAATTTGCTCATCTTATATGAATAGAAAGGACATTCTCGCCCTCTTTGCTTGTTCTCACTCAATGTGGTTGTGCATGCAGACATTTACTGCTTAGACATAATGAGGTGCAAGTGTACCTAAAAAAAAAGTTTCCATCTTCAAAGTTAACAAAATGTTTAAGTTTGACAGTAATGGAATGAAATGCCAACTCAGCCAGTCGCTAGCTGAGAGAGAGGTCTTCACTGCAGCCAGGGCTGGCGTTAGGGGGGGATGGGGCAAACTGGGCAATTGCCTACGGCCCCCATTGTCTAAAGGGCCCCCTGCTTGAGTGCTGCTGTTCAGCTGAACATCCGAGGAAGCAAACGGGCGGACAGCTGAACAGCTGCACTTTACGATGCATTGTAAGTGTAAGATGGAGAAACAGCCATCGATTCTTGAATGCTGTTTCTGAGACTGTGATTCAGTTTTTCTGCCACAAGAGGCTGCTGTTTCCCCACACAGCGAAGTTACTGCCGGATCTAGATATGCAAAACAGATGATGACTCATGCTGATGACTCATGGACATGTTGCTGTGTGCCAGACTGAGCAGGAAATGGTGACATGAGGAGACATGCTTGTGCAGAGGCTGTATACGGGATCCAGTGCCATCCTCAGGTCTGTGGGACTTGGAGCGGTCAAAGTTACTGTCAGCAGTGCAGATGTTGCCAAGGGAGAAAGGATCGGTTCCCGGAAGGTCAGTTGGACCGTGGAATGTGGTTACAGACCCTGTGAGGCCTCATGGTGGATGGAAGGACCTGCGAGTTGGAGAGAGAGATCGAGAGATCGAGATCTGGGTCCTGGGTGGCTGGAAGAGCCGTGGAACTGTTGTAGCTACCAGAAAAGGTGGAGTTGCTCAGCTTGGAGAAGAATTGGTCCGCCATTTTGTGAGCTGCATGAGAGAACCGTGTGGATCCGGATTCTGTTCGCAGGAATGAGTATCGGCGTCAGGAAGCTGATCGGAACAGAGGCTCAGAGTACAGGTTCTGCAGGGTCACATGTTGTGGCAGGGACTTGCTGTCTGTCTGGAGCAACCAGTAAACATAGGACATACCCAGGTCAGTGACTTAGCGGCATGGTTATTGACTTGTAGGCTCTGCCGTGTGCACCAGCGGTCAGGTCCGTTACCCTGCGGCACAGTATCAACTTGAGGGCTCTGCTGTGTATGCCGCTTTGGGTACGGTTTTTCATTTTGGCTGGTACCGTGACTCTGAGCCTGGGGTATAGGGTATTCTGGACACTCCACTGTTGCTACACTACAAGGCCACTCCAGCGTCCAGGCTGGGAGTACTCAGAGCATGTGAACAGTGTCATTTGGGGGCAAGAGAAAGGAATGTGAGGTGTTTATTATATTTGATATATATGTGATATATACTTTCTGTAACCACGGTTGTCATTACTGTTAATACTACTGTTTATCCCCCTGTTTAGTAAAGTTACTGTTTTTGCATCAGGAGCTGGTGTCCGTGTCGCTTTCCTTATTCCATGACTTCGCTGTATCCTGGGGGTCCATCCCCGGTTCACGGTCTTACATAAGGCCCCCTCCCTCACATATAAGAGAAATCATTACCACAGTGCTGACAGGGCCTGCGATAATGTCAGATGCAGGAGGCGGAGCTCAGCAGAGAAAAGGGGATGAAGGACCTTCGATGACCTCACCATCATGTGACCAGAGCACTTAGCAGTGCAGTAAAGTAATGAAGAATAAGAAGACCAGCCATGCATGTGAAGAAGTATGGATTCAATATAAATGCTAGGGAAATTCTGGGAGTTGTAGTCCTCTCCTCTTATACCTCATGTTATGTAATATCAGAGTACATTACAAGAGAAGGTATAAGAGGAGAGGACTACTACTCTCAGCATGTCCATGCCATTATTATATAATATAAGGGTACATTACAACACCCTGGATATGCTGGGAGTTGTATACTTACTCTTATAATGTACTCTGATATTACAAAATAACTGCTTGGACATGCTGAGAGTTGTAGTCTTCTCTTATACCTCCTCTTGTAATGTACTCTGATATTACATAATAACAGCTAGGACATGCTGGGAGTTGTAGTCCCATCCTCTTATACGTCCCCCTGTAATGTACTCTGATATTAAATAATAGACATTCTCCTGTTATAACTCCTGCAGTAATGTGCTCTGAATTAGGGCCGGGACAATGGATAGGGGAGGGTAGTCATCCACCTAGGGTGCCACTTATGGCGGTCCAACTTCACAAGCCTCAGGCCGCTAGGCCTCAAGCCTGTGCGGCATTAGAACAGAGCAAGATGCCGAAATGATATCACTGCAAGCTCCTGCTCTGGGTCTCGCATGATGACATCATCATGTGAGACCCGGAGCAGGAGTGGTGATGTCATTGGGACCGCATGCATCAGGACACAGCAACACAAGTTACAGATAAAACTGTGATCTGCATCGCAGACAGTGGCGGGGGGATGGGAGGAAGGTGTTTTTTTTTATTTTTTTATACAAAATGTCCACACTGCTGGGGGCATCAGGGATGGGGGGAAGGAGATCATATATATACTTGGCACTACTGGGGAGGAATGGAGGAGCATTATATACATATTGGTACTACGGTGGAACATTATATATATATTGGCACTATGGCGGAAGCATTATATATTGGAACTAGTGGGGGGCACTACAGGGGAACATTAGAGCCACTGGGAGCATTATGGTTATATTATTACTACTAGAGTACTGTAGGGGCGTTATTATTTGACGCAATATGGAAGGCAATGCTGCTAATGGGGGCTATCTTGGGGAGTATTATCACTATTGGGGGCACCATTACTAATGAGAGCAGTCTGGGTGTATAGTATAGTTTAGTGTTTGTGGACATGGGGGGGGGGGGGGGGCAGAACAGGCACAGTATTGGGGGTTGCTTCAAGAGGCTATCCATTTTTTTTTTTTATATTGATGACCTATCCTCAGGATAGGTCATCAATATTAGATCGGCGGGGTCTGACACCCGGGACTCCCGACGATCAGCTGTTTGAGGAGACGGCGTGCGCTGTGCACACGTGCCGTCTCCCTCCTCTCTTCCTGCTCTGCTGCTGTATGTCTATGGGAGAGCAGCAGTGAACAGCACGCGCCGTCTCTTCAAACAGCTGATCAGCAGGGGTGTCGGACTGTGATTTTAGCACATTATTACAAGATTTAGATTTTGCCACAGGGCCACATTTTGTTTAAAACCGGCCCTGACTGCAGCCAGTGATTGGCTTAGCTGACATTTCCTGTGGGTCGAGATGGGACCAGGAAGCAGAGACTGGTGGGGACCTGATAAGCATCTGAACAATGTGGGTAGGGAATTGATGCAGTGAGTAATGCTTCTTTTTTTTTTAATCTACTATGTTTTTAAAAAAAAAATTATAACCACTTTAATTTATTAAGAACTTGCAGTGGTCCAATGGAACTGTAATAGCTGTTTTACTCACACTACAGGAGTTCAGTCCTTGTTTGTTACATTTTGACTGTTATATACATTCACCTAAAATAATTATTAGGAACACCTGTTCTATTTCTCATTAATGCAATTATCTAGTCAACCAATCACATGGCAGTTGCTTCAATGCATTTAGGGGTGTGGTCCTGGTCAAGACAATCTCCTGAACTCCAAACTGAATGTCAGAATGGTAAAGAAAGGTGATTTAAGCAATTTTGAGTGTGGCATGGTTGTTGGTGCCAGACGGGCCAGTCTGAGTATTTCACAATCTGCTCAGTTACTGGGATTTTCACGCACACACCATTTCTAGGGTTTACAAAGAATGGTGTGAAAAGGGAAAAACATCCAGTATGCGGCAGTCCTGTGGGCAAAAATGCCTTGTGGATGCTAGAGGTCAGAGGAGAATGGGCCGCCTGATTCAAGCTGGTAGAAGAGCAACGTTGACTGAAATAACCAATTGTTACAACCGAGGTATGCAGCAAAGCATTTGTGAAGCCACAACATGCACAACCTTGAGGCGGATGGGCTACAACAGCAGAAGACCCCACCGGGTACCACTCATCTCCACTACAAATAGGAAAAAGAGGCTACAATTTTCACGAGCCCACCAAAATTGGACTGTTGAAGACTGGAAAAATGTTGCCTGGTCTGATGAGTCTCGATTTCTGTTGAGACATTCAAATGGTAGAGTCCGAATTTGGCGTAAACAGAATGAGAACATGTATCCATCCTCTGATGGCTACTTCCAGCAGGATAATGCACCATGTCACAAAGCTCAAATCATTTCAAATTGGTTTCTTGAACATGACAATGAGTTCACTGTACTAAAATGGCCCCCACAGTCACCAGATCTCAACCCAATAGAGCATCTTTGGGATGAGGTGGAACGGGAGCTTCGTGCCCTGGATGTGCATCCCTCAAATCTCCATCAACTGCAAGATGCTATCCTATCAATATGGGCCAACATTTCTAAAGAATGCTATCAGCACCTTGTTGAATCAATGCCACGTAGAATTAAGGCAGTTCTGAAGGCAAAAGGGGGTCCAACACCGTATTAGTATGGTGTTCCTAATAATTCTTTAGGTGAGTGTATATTGGCAGTGAGAGCAGTTGCCTTTCCAGAGATACCTTGTATTAAAACCAAAAGGTTATATAGCTGGGGCATGGTGACAGATGTAAAACTACTCTGCATCTGAAATACTAATGCAGATCAAATACAATAAGAACAGAACGGCCTGATCCACCCTTCATCAAGAACAAATGTGTGCACTGTCAAAGACGCCAGGGAAATGCTAAAAAATGCTGCACAATGTATTTTAACCTTAAGCTTTCTCTCTTTTATGGATATTAAAACTTCTAGGTGTTATTTTACAGCAGAGGTTGTATGTTTTATTAACTTAAATTTTCATACTCATTATTATGTAATGTACAGTCTGGAATTTACCACAATTTACTTGGCACTACTAGGGAGGAATGGAGGAGCATTATATACATATTGGTACTACGGTGGAACATTATATATACACTGCTCAAAAAAATAAAGGGAACACAAAAATAACACATCCTAGATCTGAATTAATTAAATATTCTTCTGAAATACTTTGTTCTTTACATAGTTGAATGTGCTGACAACAAAATCACACAAAAATAAAAAAATGGAAATCAAAATTTCAACCCATGGAGGTCTGGATTTGGAGTCACCCTCAAAATTAAAGTGGAAAAACACACTACAGGCTGATCCAACTTTGATGTAATGTCCTTAAAACAAGTCAAAATGAGGCTCAGTAGTGTGTGTGGCCTCCACGTGCCTGTATGACCTCCCTACAATGCCTGTGCATGCTCCTGATGAGGTGGCGGACGGTCTCCTGAGGGATCTCCTCCCAGACCTGGACTAAAGCATCTGCCAACTCCTGGACAGTCTGTGGTGCAACGTGACGTTGGTGGATAGAGCAAGACATGATGTCCCAGATGTGCTCAATTGGATTCAGGTCTGGGGAACGAGCGGGCCAGTCCATAGCATCAATGCCTTCGTCTTGCAGGAACTGCTGACACACTCCAGCCACATGAGGTCTAGCATTGTCTTGCATTAGGAGGAACCCAGGGCCAACCGCACCAGCATATGGTCTCACAAGGGGTCTGAGGATCTCATCTCGGTACCTAATGGCAGTCAGGCTACCTCTGGCAAGCACATGGAGGGCTGTGCGGCCCTCCAAAGAAATGCCACCCCACATCATTACGGACCCAATGCCAAACCGGTCATGCTGGAGGATGTTGCAGGCAGCAGAACGTTCTCCACGGCGTCTCCAGACTCTGTCACGTCTGTCACATGTGCTCAGTGTGAACCTGCTTTCATCTGTGAAGAGCACAGGGCGCCAGTGGCGAATTTGCCAATCTTGGTGTTCTCTGGCAAATGCCAAACGTCCTGCACGGTGTTGGGCTGTAAGCACAACCCCCACATGTGGACGTCGGGCCCTCCTATCACCCTCATGGAGTCCGTTTCTGACCGTTTGAGCAGACATGCACATTTGTGGCCTGCTGGAGGTCATTTTGCAGGGCTCTGGCAGTGCTCCTCCTGTTCCTCCTTGCACAAAGGCGGAGGTAGCGGTCCTGCTGCTGGGTTGTTGCCCACCTACGGCCTCTTCCACGTCTCCCAATGTACTGGCCTGTCTCCTGGTAGCGCCTCCATGCTCTGGACACTACGCTGACAGACACAGCAAACCTTCTTGCCACAGCTCGCATTGATGTGCCATCCTGGATAAGCTGCACTTCCTGGGCCACTTGTGTGGGTTGTAGACTCCTTCTCATGCTACCACTAGAGGGAAAGCACCGCCAGCATTCAAAAGTGACCAAAACATCAGCCAGGAAGCATAGGAACTGAGAAGTGGTCTGTGATCACCACCTGCAGAACCACTCCTTTATTGGGGGTGTCTTGCTAATTGCCTATAATTTCTACCTGTTGTCTATCCCATTTGCACAACAGCATGTGAAATTGATTGTCACTCAGTGTTGCTTCCTAAGTGGACAGTTTGATTTCACAGAATTGTGATTGACTTGGAGTTACATTGTGTTGTTTAAGTGTTCCCTTTATTTTTTTGAGCAGTGTATATTGGCACTATGGGGGAAGCATTATACATTGAAACTAGTGGGGGGCACTATTATTAAAGGTAACCTGTCACATTAAACATGGTTTTTGAGCTGCAGGCAGCATGTCATAGAGCAGGAGAAGCTGAGCAGATTGGTATATAGGTTTGTGGGAAAAGATTCAATATAACCTGTACTTTATTCATTTAACCACTTCTGGACCCAGCCTATACTTGCATATCTGGCATGTGTCACTTTATGTGGTAATAACATTGGAATGCTTTAACTTATCCAACCAGTTATGAGACTTTTTATTTTTTTGACACATCATAATTTATGTTGGTAAATTTGAGTCAATGTTCTGTATTAAAATAATCCAAATTTTACATTTGAATTTCTCTAGACAGAGAAATGTTTTAGGTCATTAGGAGGCTCACATTTTTGCAATATTTCAAATTTTCAAAAGCATTTCCAATACCAACTTTTTTAATGACCCATTCAGTTATGGAGTCACTTTGAGGGGCTTACATAATAGAAACCATCCCCACTTTAGAAATTACACCCCTCAAATTATTCAGAACTAATTTTAGAAACTTTGTCAACCCTTTATGTGTTCCACAGGAATTAAAGGAACATCAAGGTGAAATAAAAAAATGTAATTTTTTGCATATTTTCCAATTTTATCTATTTTTTTTCTGTAACACAAGGGTTTACAGCAAAAAAAAACTTCAATATTTAATACCCTAATTCTGCAGTTTACAGAAACACTCCATGTATGGTGATAAACTGCTGTATGGGCACACTGTATGACTCAAAAGGGATGGCGTGCCATATGGTTTTTGGAGGACAGATTTTGCTGGACTGGATTTTGGGGCTATGTTGCATTTGAAGAGACCTTGGGATACCTCTACATTAGAAACCCCTAAAACGTGACCCCATTTTGCAAACTACACCCTCAAAGATTTTTTCAAGGGGTGTAGTGATATAGATTTTAGAAACACTTGGCTAGAAAAAAAAATTCCCCACCAAAATGTTGCTTTAGCCCCACATTTTTCATGTTCACAAGGTATAACAGGAGAAAAAGCACCCCACAATGTGTCACCCACTTTCTCTTGAATACGACAACACCCCATATGTGGTTCTAAACTGCTGTATGGCCACACTGCAGGACTTTTAATGGAAGGAGCTTAATTTGGCTTTTAAAGGGAACATTTTGCTGGAATGGTTTTTAGGTACTATGTCGCATTTGAAGAGACCCTGAAGTACCCCTACAGTGGAAACCCCCCAAAAAGTGACCCCATTTGGGGGTCACATTTACTCGCAGTGTAGGGCAAGCATACAACAGGCGAACCCATGAGATAGAATCAGAGTGGAGTCCCATATCAAATTGAAATTGAGGGTTTTTATAAACCTTGTAAATTGGTCCCCCAACCCAAAACTCCCACTCAACTGTATCAAATGCCTTGACAGAATCCAGGGAACAAATGACCGTATCCCCGGGTTTATATACTGGAAGCTGCATGTTAAGAAAAAGGTGTCTAATATTAACTGCCTCGAACTGGCCAGCATGAATCCAGACTGATCTATGTGTATAAGGGGGGAGATAACCTTAGAAAGGCGCATGGCAGTACCTTAGCCAATATTTTAATGTCCGTGGGAAGCAGGGAGATAGGCCGGTAAGGGTCCAGGAGGAGTGAATCCTTCCCTGGTTTGGGTAGAACAACAATTATAGCTTCCTGCATGGATGTGTGGAGCAACCATGTTTCCAGAGCCTCCTCCCCAAATTTCTTATAAATCTCCACTGGTAGCCCATCTCTATCAGTTGCAATGGGCCATGTACTTCCTTCAAGGTATTTATTAAAGGGTTTAGTGATCATTTTGACCTCACATGTGTTTTACGAAAATTAATGCACACCAGATGGTGCAAAGTAAAAACTGCTATTTTTTTCCACAGATACACCATTTCAGTGCCCAATATCTTGTGCCCAGCATGTGACTGTGTGAAAAGTCAGCCAGCTTATTATTATGCCATGCTTCCTGGTTTTAGAAACACTCTACATATTGCCCTATTCTTTTGCCTGAACATATGAGCGCTCTCAAGAGTAAAAGTCCACCATGCATATTTTGAGGCCCAATGTGGTGATTTACTGGGGTGAAATAATAAATGGAACCCCTGAGAAGTCACCCCATTTTGGAAGCTCTGCCCATCAATGGTTGGAGTGAGCATTTTGATGCTACAGGTATTTAGCAGAAAGTGAAAATTGGAAGATTTCCCACAGATATGGTATTTCACTGTCCCATATGTTGTGCCCAGCTGATGCCATCTGAGACACATCATTCCATTTAAATTGTTAGATGGGTTCTACTGAACACTAAAATGCCATACATGTGGATATAAACCATAAGCCTCCTTCTGGCTTTTGCAGTGCAGATTGTGATAGATTGGTTTACAGCTATGTTGCTTTTGGGACAGTCTCTATGGTACCAGTACAGCTTTTTTCTAACAACAATATTGTTTTAAATTTTGTCTTGACAGAGCTATGTAAGGGCTTATTTGTTGTGGGATGAGTTGCCATTTTCATTGGTTCTATTTTGGGGTACATACAACTTTTTGATTGCTTGATATGATTTTGTCCCACTAGGGGATCTCAACTTTTCAGGGTCTAATCACTTTTAAAATTCAGTACAATACACACTGTATCATACTGCACTGGAACTGTCAGTTTTACACTAACAAGTCACCTATCAGACCTAGCCAGAGGTTTGGGCCTCACAGGCCTCCAAAGCTGGCTGGTCCTGAATCCTTTGTAAGGTCTAGGTCTGCCATAGCAGTCATTCTCACCCTGAGATTGCATCGAGAAGAGCCAATAGGGTGAGAGAGAAAGCACACTCCCTCTTTAAATCACTTAGATGTGGCAGTCAGCAATGAACTTGGCATCTAAGGGGTTAATCCTCTGGCATCAGCATTTACAGATGTGGACGGATACAACAGAGACTTGGCTGTTAGACACAGTAAGGCCCCTGTCATTGATCAAGCAAGAGCAGCTCCTGTGCCCAATTTATCAGCACCCTGTACATGTTTGGCGAAGAGATTACATTTCTGCTAAGGCTACATTCACATGAGCATAAGTGTTTTGGCCGGCGCTATATAGAAAATGCCTATTCTTGACAATAATAGGACATGCTCTATATTTTTGATTGGGGAACAGATGCGGACCCATTCATATGGTTGTGTAAATGCACCTTAACTCTAGGCTTTGAAGTCAAGGAGGCGGTCCAATCAGTGACTGATAGCTCTCTCTGTATACACAGTCATAGAGGGAAGGTTGACAATCACTGATTGGACCGTCTCCTTGACCTCAAAACCCAGACTGAGCAGAGATTTAAATATGTAAATTACAAGTTTTACTGAACCGTTTCCTATAAAACTATAATATATATTAATATATATATATATATATATATATATATACACACACACACACACTCACCTAAAGAATTATTAGGAACACCATACTAATACGGTGTTGGACCCCCTTTTGCCTTCAGAACTGCCGTAATTCTACGTGGCATTGATTCAACAAGGTGCTGATAGCATTCTTTAGAAATGTTGGCCTATATTGATAGGATAGCATCTTGCAGTTGATGGAGATTTAAGGGATGCACATCCAGGGCACGAAGCTCCCGTTCCACCACATCCCAAAGATGCTCTATTGGGTTGAGATCTGGTGACTGTGGGGGCCATTTTAGTACAGTGAACTCATTGTCATGTTCAAGAAACCAATTTGAAATGATTCGAGCTTTGTGACATGGTGCATTATCCTGCTGGAAGTAGCCAGAGGATGGATACATGTTCTCATTCTGTTTACGCCAAATTCGGATTCTACGATTTGAATGTCCAGTCCAATTTTGGTGAGCTTGTGCAAATTGTAGCCTCTTTTTCCTATTTGTAGTGGAGATGAGTGGTACCCGGTGGGGTCTTCTGCTGTTGTAGCCCATCCGCCTCAAGGTTGTGCGTGTTGTGGCTTCACAAATGCTTTGCTGCATACCTCGGTTGTAACGAGTGGTTATTTCAGTCAACGTTGCTCTTCTATCATCTTGAATCAGTCGGCCCATTCTCCTCTGACCTCTAGCATCCACAAGGCATTTTTGCCCACAGGACTGCCGCATACTGGATGTTTTTCCCTTTTCACACCATTCTTTGTAAACCCTAGAAATGGTTGTGCGTGAAAATCCCAGTAACTGAGCAGATTGTGAAATACTCAGACTGGCCCGTCTGGCACCAACAACCATGCCACGCTCAAAATTGCTTAAATCACCTTTCTTTACCATTCTGACATTCAGTTTGGAGTTCAGGAGATTGTCTTGACCAGGACCACACCCCTAAATGCATTGAAGCAACTGCCATGTTATTGGTTGACTAGATAATTGCATTAATGAGAAATAGAACAGGTGTTCCTAATAATTCTTTAGGTGAGTATATATATATATATATATATATATATGTGCTCAGGTCTTCCTGCTCTATAACCTGGTGCTCGTAGCTTAAATTGTATTTTCATGATGACAGGTTCCCTTTAAGCGTTGTAACCAGCAGCTTGCATCCTAAAATGAACTGCTAAATCAACCTGTGCCTCTAGGTTAAGCTAGCACTGTTCTAATTAAATTAGGATTAAGAGATTAGCAGTGCCCATGTATGTTCATTATATAACTGTGGGAACAATACAAGGTGCAAGAAGATGTATAAGATTCAAATGTAAGTTCATTTTCAATGAGATTCATGCCACTTAACCCCTTAGGGACCAGGCTCATTTTCACCTTAAGGACCAGGCCATTTTTTGCAAATCTGACCAGTGTCACTTTAAGTGGTTATAACTTTAAAACGCTTTGACTTATCCAGGCCATTCTGAGATTGTTTTTTTGTCACATACTGTACTTCATGACACTGAAAAAAATGGAGTAAAAAAAATTCATTTCTATTTATAAAAATATACCAAATTTCTCTACTTCTATAATAGATAGTAATACCTCCAAAAATAGTGATTATTTTACATTCCATGTGTTTACTTCATGTTTGGATAATTTTGGCAATGACATTTTATTTTTTGGGGATGTTACAAGGCTTAGAACTTTAGAAGCAAATCTTGAAATTTTTCAGAAATTTTCAAAAACCCACTTTTTAAGGACCAGTTCAGGTCTGAAGTCACTTTGTGAGGCTTACATAATAGAAACCACCCAAAAATAACAAGAGTTATTGGCAAATGGAGATGAAATTTAAGAATTAAATTTTTTTGGCAAATTTTCCATTTTAATCTATTTTTTCCAGTAACAAAGAAAGGGTTAACAGCCAAACAAAACTCAATATTTATTGAACCGATTCTGTAGTTTGCAGAAACACCCCATATGTGGCCGTAAACTACTGTATGGGCACACGGTAGGGCGTAGAGGGAAAGGTGCGCCGTGTGGTTTTTGGAAGGCAGATTTTGCTGGACTGGTTTATTTACACCTTGTCCCAGTTGAAGTCCCCCTGATGCACCACTAGAGTAGAAACTCCATAAAAGTGACCCCATATAAGAAACTACACCCCTCAAGGTATTCAAAACTGATTTCACAAACGTCATTAACCCTTTAGGTGTTCCACAAGAGTTATTTGAAAATGGAGATGAAATTTAAGAATTAAAATTTTTGGGCAGATTTTCAATTTTAATCAATTTTTTCGAGTAACAAAGCAAGGGTTAACAGCCAAACAAAACTCAATATTTATTGCCCTGAGTCTGTAGTTTACAGAAACACCCCATATGTGGCTGTAAACTACTGTACGGGCACACGGTAGGGCGTAGAGGGAAAGGTGTGCCGTGTGGTTTTTGGAAAGCAGATTTTGCTGGACTGGTTTATTTACACCATGTCCCATTTGAAGTCCCCCTGATGCACCCCTAGAGTAGAAACTCCATAAAAGTGACCCCATCTAAGAAACTACACCCCTCAAGGTATTCAAAACTGATTTTTACAAACGTTGTTAACCCTTTAGGTGTTACACAAGAGTTTTTGGCAAATGGTGATGAAATGTAAGAATTTAAATTTTAATAAATTTTTTCGAGTAACAAAGCAAGGGTTAACAGCCAAACAAAACTCAATATTTATTGCCCCCATTCTGTAGTTTGCAGAAACACCCCATATATGGCCGTAAACTACTGCCTTCCAGAAACCATACGGCGTTCCTTTCCTTCTGCGCCCTGCCGTTTGGTTATACAGCAGTTTACAACCACATATGGGGTGTTTCTGTAAACTGCAGAATCAGGGTAATAAATATTAAGTTTTGTTTGGCTGTTAACCCTTGCTTTTTTACTGGAAAAAAACAGTGTTCATCTGAGGGGTTAGTTCATGGGGTATTTTTATAGAGCACATTCTTACGGACGCGGCGATACCTAATATGTCTATTTTTTTCAAATGTATTTAGGTTTTACACTATATTTTAGTATCTCCATAGTCTAAGAGTCATTTTTTTTTGCTTTTAGCCGATTATCTTAGGTAGGGGCTCATTTTTTGCGGGATGAGAGGATGGTTTTATTGTCACTATTTTGGGGGGCATATGACTTTTTTGTTTCAATCGTTTTTATTGGATTTTTATATTCCCAGCATGTTCCAATAAAGATGCATTTCAATAACATCTATGGTATTTGAATTATTTAAAACAAATAACAGTACAGTGACATAACATTGTCAAGACATAACTCCTGATTCTGATGATCCTTATCCACGTCTGGAGCACACATTCTTATAAGTTTTTATAAGCTTTAAACAAGAGCAAAAGGCCTTACATAGCTGGTAAGTAATAATAGATTCCCACCCCCATCTCCTTATTTCTGAGATACACTTATAATAGGTGATTTCGGTAATCCAACGCGCAAATGTATATATAATTAGAGAGTGATATAACAGGCATTCACAATCCCCTCATATTACTTCATCAAACCATTTTGCAATATGGGGATGTCATCCAAAATTGCCACTGTTTCATAAATTTTTGGAAAGAGCCATTACCTAGGGCAATGATTTTTTCATAAGCAAAGGTGGTGTTAATGGCGGATAGCAGATCCTCTATTTGCGGCACTTCCTTAGATTTCCATCTCCGCAGTAACATCAATTTTGCTAAGACACAGAATATGCAAACTAGTTTCCTGCTTTCCACTGGGAAATCACTCACCCCAACTAAAAGTAAGGCAAGTTGCGGTGTCCATCTAAACCTCTGTGGAAGTAGTAGGCCCAACAGTTCCCCACATGCTTTCCAGTAGTCCTTAATCAGTGGACATTGCCAAAGAATGTGGATAAGTGTCCCCCCACAACCACAACCTCTCCAACATTCTCCAGACGTTCCTGGGTACATATATTTTAATGTCTCCGGTGTGTAGTACCAATGTAAACTTTTTTTTAGAGCCGACTCTACATGAGTGGAACAATGTAGATGAGAGTGGATTGCCTTTATTGTTCTCAGCTATTCACTGTCTGATATAGAAATGTTTTGAGATCTTTCCCATTTACACATGGGATGAGATTTCTTAAATTGCGCTGGTTGGAGCAATTCTTCATATAGCGATTTTAGCCCTTTAGTGTTGCTAGATAGGTAAATCATACCCACTTGGTTATATCTTAAGTTGCAGGGCGTAGTATTTCAAAGATTGAAAGGACTTTAGCCTCCTACTCTCATACAACATCTCCACTTTACTTGTGGCCTCTAAATGCCATGTAGATAAATCCGCATGCGGGAGTAAAGCTCTAATAGTAGAAAAAGGCAGTGTGGTCAAAGTTGGCGGGTTCCCCCCCCTTAGCTATGCTATGAAATTGTTTCCAGGCTGATATGGATGCCCGTAAAACTGGATTAAGGTTGTTTGGGACTGTGATATCCCAAAATGGTAAATGTAATAGGTCTGTCAAAGTAAAAGGCGATGCTTGTGTTTGTTCTACCTGTACCCAGGGAATCTCCACCCTTTCCTGCTTCCAATTTCTAAGCATAGAAACTAAAGAGGCTAAGTAATACATTTTCATATCCGGTACTGCAAGACCTCCCAATCTACGTGTCCTCTGGGTAATTTTTCTAGCTACCCTCGGTTTCTCATTCTGCCAAATATATTTAGACATTATATTCTGCACCTTATTAAAAAAACTGTTTGGCAACAGAATCGGGATAGTGCAGAACAGATAAAGGAGACGGGGGAGGATAAACATCTTAAAGGCTGCAATTCTACCTAACCATGACGTTTCATGTTTATGAAAGTTCTCCAAATCTTTACCAATCTCCAGTAGCAGAGATTCGTAGTTAAGTGTATATAACTTTGACAAAGAGGGGGTCATATTAGTGCCCAAATATTTGATGCTATCCCCACACCAGTCAAATTCCCATTTTTTGCAAAAAGATAATGTTAAGGCTTCCGAGATTTGGATTGGCAGTGCTTGTGTCTTGGAGGAGTTAAGGTGGTAGTACGATATATTACCATAATTTTTTATTTGGTTCATAACCGCTTGTAGGGATGACTCCAGTTTTGTCAGTGACAGGAGAACGTCATCTGCGTATAGTGAGATTTTATGTTCCTGACTTCCAATTTTAACTCCAAAAATTTGGGGATCCAACCTAATTGCTTGAGCCAATGGTTCCATGGCTATAATAAAAATTAATGGGGACAGCGGGCAACCCTGCCTGGTGCCGTTCGTCAAATCAAACGCCCCTGACAGAGCCCCATTAACATATACGCTAGCTGTGGGGTTGCTATACAGAGCCACTATTGCACCCATGATAGGACCACTAAATCCCATAATAGAGAGCACCGAAAAGGCGAACGACCATCTGATCCTGTCGAACGCCTTTTCGGCGTCTAGGGCTAGGACCAACAGGGGGCTATTCGTTTGTTTGGCCTGATGAAAAATGCCCAGCATTCTCCTAGTATTAAAATAAGATTGTCGGGATGGAACAAAACCTGTTTGATCTGTATGGATTATGGATGGGAGTATTGTAGCTAACCGAAGAGCTAAAAGTTTAGCGTATATTTTGATGTCTTGATTCAGCAAAGATATAGGCCTAAAATTTTGGGGTCTATCATAAGGTTTACCCGGTTTAGGTAGGGTAATAATAATGGCCTGTAAGTTTTCTTTAGGAAAAGTTCCAGAGGCTAAGGCGGACTGGCAAAAATTACGCAAAAAGGGACTTAGGATATGTGAAAACCATTTATAATAATGACTGGCAAACCCGTCCGGGCCGGGTGCTTTGTCCCGGGGTAAGGAGGTTATTACTTTCTTAATTTCCTCAATTGTTATTTGGGCATTAAGGGTTTGGAGTTGTACATTTGTTAGAGTAGGTAGGTTTAGAGAGCTGAGGTAATTATACATCAGTTCAGAAAAGTTTGGGGGAGTTGGTATTGATTCTTTTACAAGTCATGATAATAGGCCTGGAAACCCTCTGCTATGTCCGACTGGGAGTACATTTTGGTTTGTGTCTTAGGATGTAAGAGATATGGAATTCTACTCTTTACTCATTTTGCTTTAAGACTAGCTGCCAAAAGTTTGCCTGCTTTGTTCCCTTGGGAGTAATAACGTGCCTTATTTTTGCGAAACCCTTTCTCAAAGGATTCTAACATGTGGTTCCTCAATTCCTGTCTTGTTTGCTTTAGTGCCTCTGCAGTTGAGGGTGAGGGATTCATTTTATTGCTGTCCTCCAATTGTTTTAGTTTGGCAAGCAATTTCGATGTGGCCTCCTCCAGTTTCCTCTACCACACCGCACCCTGTTGTATAAATGACCCTCTTATGAATGCTTTGTGGGCATTCCATAAAACCACGGGGTTAGTGGAGTCTATTTTATTAAGGTGGAAGAATTCTTTCAGGTCTGATTCAATGCGCCGACCATGCTGTGGACAAGATAGTAGGATGGGGTTGCTCCTCCAAAGATACCTTGGGGAGTAGTTGTTGTCCTCTGAAACCGTCATGGTAATTGCAGCATGGTCGGACCATTTAATCTGCTGAATCTCCGTGACCACCGTCTTTGATAGTGCTACCCTGTCAATAAGGAACATATCAATACGAGAATAAACATTATGAACCCCTGAGTGAAAAGTAAAATCTCTATCTGACGGATGCTGGATTCTCCAGATATCAAATAATTCAGCCTTCCACAGATTCTCCGCTAGAGATGGGACATTCCTGCTAGAAGAGGAGGAGGTGTCCATCTCAGGGTCTGTAGTGATATTAAAGTCACCAAACATTAATAATTGACCTTTCTTTTTCTTATTGATCAACTTCAATACTCTACGGAAAAATTGAGTTTGTCCCTTGTTAGGTGCATAGATGGATACAAGAGTGAAAATTATATTAGTTAAAGTGCAGACTAGTATCACAAACCTCCCTATAGGGTCACTAATATTTTCAATCAGGGTGAACGCCAGAGTATTTTTTATGGCTATCAAAACCCCTCTGGTTTTAGAGTCAGAGTGGGCTTGGAAGATATGAGGGAATTGTGCATGCTGTACCCTGTGAGCATCTTTGGCTAGTATGTGGGTTTCTTGTGCTCCCAGGACATCACATTTAAGAATTTTGGCCTCTCTCCATAAGTGTGATCTGCGCATTGGACTGTTTAAACCATTCACATTAAGGCTAGCAAATGTGATTACCATAATAAAGCAACTTAAAACGTAAGGCAAAAAGGTTGCATAATAAACTATAAAAAAGGTGCAGGACGCCTTTTACGAAGGTGGTGGAGCAGTGTATAGGCATAATTTTGTCACCATTCATGGGTTTTGCATCATATACCAGTGGCAAAACATAATAACAAAGAACTAGAAGCATGAATACGTAAAGGTGTATTCGTAAGAACCAACAGGCTCTCCAACACCTGAAGAACTTGGGGAATTAAAGTCCCGTCTGAAGCCTAGGTTTGTAACTTATATCGATAGACACTCAAACCTAGCATATAGGCAATAAGAGCCTTAATTTCTCCTGGTAAACCATCCTTTTCTGCTCAACGGGCGGTGTCCCAATCCTTTTGAATTTTGTCAGGAGGGGCCCGACGATGCTCCTTCGGCGATTCAATTGGAATGTCCCAGCTTTGCAGCACTTTCCTGCCTTCTTCTATGGACCTTATTATATGCATGTCTCCTAAATGGTGTATCATAAGGCGTACCGGGAAACCCCATCTGTATTGTATCTTGGTTGATTGCAAGGCAGATTTAATAGGGAGCAGGGCCCTTCGGAGCCTAAGTGTAGCAGCCGATAAGTCCGCATAAAGTGACACTTTGTGGTAGGGAGCGGGCAGCCCACCATTTTGTCTGCCAAAGGACATCAATTGCTCCTTGGTGGAGTAGAAGTGTACTCTAGCGAGAACATCCCTTGGGGTATTTTCCTCCAGGTGTCTGGGGCGTGGTACTCTGTGTGCCCGGTCAATTTCTAAATCTCTGTCATTGCAATGAGGCAAAGCACTTTTGATCAGCGCTTTCACATAAGAAGGGATATCTTTGGCCGCAACAGCCTCTGGAATACCTCGCAGCTTAATGTTGTTGCACCTGCTGCGGTCTTCCAAATCCGCCATCTTGTTTTTAATGGCCTCCACTTCTGCTTCTAAGGCATAGTGGGCGTCAATAAGATCATTGTGAGAGCCTGAAAACTCTCCAAATTTGCGCTCTAAGTGCTCCGTTCTGGCCCCAATGTCCTCCACCTCCATTCGTAAAGGAGCCACTATGGAGCGCATATCATGCAAAAGAGAGCGCCTTTGTATTAAAAGCATGTCCCTCATAACAGTATCTGTCAGGGCCATATTATTAACTGGCAGCGACAGAATCACCGCTTCTCCTGTGTCCTGAGGGCTCCCTTGTGCTCCCAAAGTACCTGCATGAGAGATGTCTTCCTCGGATGATCGGGCACCTTGTAAAAGTATGTGAAGGGTCTGCGGGTCCCGCGGCCATGTCTCTCCCTTTTGTCTAGATTGAGGCTGTCGTGCCGCTGTCTTCCTCCTGCCCGATAGCTAAATTCTCCTTATCTGGTGCCTGTCTTGGGGAAGCCAGTATATCCGACCCCTTCTTAGATTCTGGGCTTGTAGCTGAATGTGGACCGTTGCCGCGGTACCTCGCACAGGGACAGGGGTGATGCCGTTACCGTGAATTGTGGACAGTACAAGGACATCCCTCTTGTCCTTATATCTGACCCCATCTAAGAAACTACACCACTCAAGGTATTCAAAACTGATTTTACAAACATTGTTAACCCTTTAGGTGTTACACAAGAGTTATTAGCAAATGGAGATGAAATGTAAGAATTTAACTTTTTTGGGTAATTTTCCATTTTGATACATTTTTTTCCAGTAACAAAGCAAGGGTTAACAGCCAAACAAAACTCAATATTTATTGCCCTGATTCTATAGTTTGCAGAAACACCGCATATGTGGCCGTAAACTACTATACGGGCACACGGTAGGGCGTAGAGTGAAAGGTGCACCGTGCGGTTTTTGGAAGGCAGATTTTGCTGGACTGGTTTATTTACACCATGTCCCATTTGAAGTCCCCCTGATGCCCCCCTAGAGTAGAAACTCCATAAAAGTGACCCCATATAAGAAACTACACCCCTCAAGGTATTCAAAACTGATTTTAAAAACGTCGTTAACCCTTTAGGTGTTCCACAAGAGTTATTGGCAAATGGAGATGAAATTTAAGAATTTAAATTTTTGGGAAAATTTTCCAATTTAATTCATTTTTTCCAGTAACAAAGGAAGGGTTAACAGCCAAACAAAACTCAATATATATTGCCCAGATTCTTTAGTTTGCAGAAACACCGCATATGTGACCGTAAACTACTGTACGGGCACACGGTAGGGCGTAGAGGGAAAGGTGTGCCGTGTGGTTTTTGGAAGGCAGATTTTGCTGGACTGGTTTATTTACACCATGTCCCATTTGAAGCCCCCCTGACGCACACCTAGAGTAGAAACTCCATAAAAGTGACCCCATCTAAGAAACTACACCCCTCAAGGTATTCAAAACTGATTTTTACAAACGTTGTTAACCCTTTAGGTGTTACACAAGAGTTTTTGGCAAATGGTGATGAAATGTAAGAATTTAAATTTTTTGGGTTAATTTTCCATTTTAATCAATTTTTTCGAGTAACAAAGCAAGGGTTAACAGCCAAACAAAACTCAATATTTATTGCCCCCATTCTGTAGTTTGCAGAAACACCCCATATATGGCCGTAAACTACTGTACGGGCACACGGTAGGGTGTAGATGCAAAGGTGCGCCGTGTGGTTTTTTGGAAGCCAGATTTTGCTGGACGGGTTTATTTACACCATGTCCCATTTGAAGCCCCCCTGATGCACCTCAAGAGTAGAAACTCCATAAAAGTGACCCCATTTTGGAAACTACGGGATAAGGTGGCAGTTTTGTTGGGACTATTTTTAGGATACATATGATTTTTGGTTTCTCTATATTACATTTTTGTGAGTTACCAAAAATAGAAATTCTGAAATTTCATCTCCATTTGCCATAAACTGTTGAGGAACATATAAAAGGGTTAATAACGTTTGTAAAAATCTGTTTTGAATACCTTGAGGGGTGTAGTTTCTTAGATATGGTCACTATTATGGAGTTTCTACTCTAGCGGTGCATCAGGGGTTCTTCAAATGGGACATGGTGCCAAAAAAAAAGTCTATCAAAATCTGCCTTCCAGAAACCATACGGCGTTCCTTTCCTTCTGCGCCCTGCCGTTTGGTTATACAGCAGTTTACAACCACATATGGGGTGTTTCTGTAAACTGCAGAATCAGGGTAATAAATATTAAGTTTTGTTTGGCTGTTAACCCTTGCTTTGTTACTGGAAAAAAAACGGTTTAAAATGGAAAATTTGCCCAAAAATAGCTGTTTTGGCACCGTTTTTTTTTTTTTTTACCGTGTTCATCTGAGGGGTTAGTTCATGGTTTATTTTTATAGAGCAGATTCTTACTGACCCGGCGATACCTAATATGTCAATTTTTTTCAAATGTATTTAGGTTTTACACTATATTTTAGTATCTCCATAGTCTAAGAGTCAGTTTTCTATTTGTTTTTAGCCGATTATCTTAGGTAGGGGCTCATTTTTTGCGGGATGAGAGGATGGTTTTATTGGCACTATTTTGGGGGGCATATGACTTTTTGATCACTTGCTATTACACTATTTGTGAAGTAAGGTGACAAAAAGATACCTTTTTTTGCACCGTTTTTATTTTATTTTTTTGACCGTGTTCATCTGAGGGGTTAGGTCATGGGTTATTTTTATAGAGCAGATTCTTACGGACGCGGCGATACCTAATATGTCTAATTTTTTATTTTAGCTTTACAAAATAATATTTTTGAAAAAGATTTTTATTTTTTATTTTAGTGTCTCAAGTCTGAGAACCATAGTTTTTTTTCCGATTGTCACTGGCTAAATTGGGGTAGAGGAATATAAATTTAGTACTCCATGGAAGTGTGGTACTCCCTGAAGCAACCAATAATGTAGAGGCCCGGATGATCGGGGCACGTGTCACACTGAGAGGTGGTGCCCCCTCCTGTGACACACTCTGCACCTTTTTTGGGTCTGTCCCTTCTTTCCAGTATAGGGGACCACACCTGGAAAGTGTTGGCCAGGGACGATCTGGGCGCCTTCAGTTCCCGAGGTACTCCGGCCTGCTCTTTCCCGGTCAGAAAAGATCAGGTCCTTGAGGACTGCCTCATAGAACCGAAGGAATTTCCCTGTGTTGCAAGCGCTCCGGGACAGCACAAAAGAGTTGAACAAGGCAACCTGTACCAAGTAGACCGCAACTTTTTTGCACCATGCCCGGGTTTTGCGCATGGCATTATATGGCTTGAGGACTTGATCAGAGATATCAACTCCTCCCATATACCGATTGTAGTCGACGATACAATCGGGCTTGATGACCGTTGCTGCGGTACCTCGCACAGGGACAGGGGTGATGCCGTTACCGTGAATTGTGGACAGTACAAGGACATCCCTCTTGTCCTTATATCTGACCAGCAACAGGTTTCCACTGGTAAGGGCACGGGTCTCACCCCTGGGGATAGGTACCTGGAGGGGGTGGGTAGGGAGGCCGCCTTGATTTTTACGCACGGTCCCACAAGCGGACGTGGATCTGGCGGCGAGGGACTGGAACAAGGGGATACTAGTATAAAAGTTATCCACGTATCCCAGGTGGTAATCCTTATCTAGCAGTGGGTGCATAAGGTCTCACACAAGTTTCCCGCTAACACCCAGAGTGGGGGGACATTCTGGGGGTTGTATACAGGAATCTCTCCCCTCGTACACACGAAACTTATAAATGTACCCTGAGGTACTCTCGCAAAGTTTGTACAGCTTCACGCCATACCTCGCCCGCTTAGAGAGAACATACTGGCGGAAAATGAGTCTCCCTTTGAAAGCAATGAGAGACTCATCAAAGTGATCGATGACCAGCCTGATTTTGTACAGGCGGTCATAGGCAGGATCACCTTGGGGGGGACATGCTGCATTATCTGCATAATGCAGGCATTTCCAGATGGTCTCAAATCGGGAGCGTGTCATGGCCGTACTGTAAAGTGGGGTCTGGTAGAGGACGTCCCCACTCCAGTAATGCCTGACACTAGGTTTTTTGACTAGGCCCATGTGCAGCACAAGGTCCCAAAACGTCCTCATCTCGGCTGCACTGACCGGAGTCCAGCCACCGGCCCTAGCCAAAAAGGAGCCCGGGTGTTGAGCAACGAACTGTTGGGTGTACAGGTTTGTTTGCTCCACCATCAGATTTACAAAGTGGTCACTGAAAAAAAGACTAAAGTAGTCGTATTCAGTGAAGCCCACTGTGAAAATCTGGATTCCTTGTTGGCCTACAAAATCAGGAATCCTGGGCTCAAAATGCTCTGGGGTACACCATGCAAGTTCACCGGTAGGGGGCTCCGGTGGACTTAACTGGTGGGCCGGAAAACTAGTACGAGCCCCAGAGCTGCTCGTACTAGTGTGGGCCACAGGGTCCCTAGCATGGCGGTCCCCTTGCTCCGCCTGGCGGCGTCTCCGCCGCCTTGGGGGCTCATCATCATCGCTAGATGATGAGGAGGACGCGGATGACAAAAGGAAAGTGGGTAACAGAAGATATCACAGCAGCATATCCTGTGTGACTTTTATTGGGGACCAAGAGTGCACACACAAGTACAACGTTTCGGCTACGCAGTAGCCTTTCTCAAGTATACTGGTACAAGATCAATCAAACATATAAATACCCTAATAGGCCCCCCATGTGACAACATGTAACCAATGAGCTCAAGCTGCTATTTAATGACACCTGTGTGTTAATTAAAATGATCACTGCTACCAATAGATACCAAATATACCTGGTGCTCATTAGACAAACTCCAACCGTGTCCTCATATTGGCAATGCATGTCGGCGTCTCCTTGGGCCCATTGCCCTTGTCCGTGATGTCATTGCGTAGATGCATGGGCGGGGCGCCGTCGCCACACACAGCAAGAAGGCAGTACCCATCTACACACAAGCACCGCATGTGAACCAATAATCATCGCTGTTATCGGTCACGTGTCAGGCGCGTCATCAATCATGTGACCATCACCTGACCCGCAAAAGGTCCTGGAACGCCGTAAAAGGAAGATAATGAATCTATCATGTAAACCACAATTATATATATAAAAATGCTAAAAAAGCGCAATCATATTTCCTATATGTATCTTAGTGTGGTCTACATACAAGGTGGACAATAGAGTGGAGTGTCGATATGATCGATCACTCAATCATATATGGGGAAAATAGAAATTCCATTATCAACCAATATTACTCTAATTCGGACAACAGAAGGGATATATATAAAAAAACATCTATAAAAAACAATAAGCAACCATGTACATTGGGGAGCAGATGATCATACAGGTGGTGTGAATGAAAAGTTTTTTTTTTTTAAGTGAATAAAGGGGTGTATAACAAATATATATACCTTAAAATCCCAGTAAAAACATAATACAGCTGTGCTGTAAATGTACAGTGCTTTGCCTCATGATCCACCAACACAATACATTTATCGAGCAGGGCATGAAAGGGTTAAAGTTAGGCACTCATCATGTGCTACTTAGTAACAAATTTCCATGATTTACGTTATAGTGAATACTAAGGGTAGGGCCTTGAAAACCATGTGGCCATTTGTTGCTGCGGGTGGCTGTGAATGTGGCCAGCCTCACTATAGGGTCATACCCTAATAGTGTCAGTTTGTGGTCCAAGAGCACCTGACAGAAATTGAAATGGCATGTGCTTAGAATTTTCATAGCACTTTTAGGTGTTAAACACTTCCATAATTGTGATACCAATACAGTTAAAAAAGGAAATATTCCTGCTTTTTATACACTTTATTTTTGACCCATTCACTTTAAATGTATGAATAAAGTGTGTTGCTTTAATGACCTGAAAGAAAAAAGGTTGGGTTTCTAGTGGGGAATATATATATTGTCCATTTAGTTGTTTATTTTTTATTTTGTCTGTATAAAAATGTACTGTAACGGCACCCCGGGCATAAAAGGGGTTAAAACCGTTTAGGCGATCTTCCCCTTCCAGAGCTACAGGCACAGCTACTTACAGAACACCAAACTCCCGAACGGCATACAAGGGAATGCTCCAAACTCCCGAACAGAATACAGCATAGCACTCCAAACTCCTGAACAGAACCTCACGAATAGCTGCTAGCAGACGAATAGGAACTGCACCCAAGCGGCTTACACTCCTAGCAATCAGTCTCTAACAGCATACAGTGAATCCCCCCAAGAACGAGACGAGGCTCTGTGTTGAGGGTCAAGCAGTGGTCAGCCAGAGCTGTGGGTTTATTGTTCTTATATACACATTAGCACCACCCACAGGGTTTTGTAAAACAACCAGTAAACACGTACAATACACTCAGACACTCCCACACAAAATCCTCCCCTCTGCCTATGATAAAATTACCTTACACAATGGGTTAATGTAATTATCACAGGCAGGAGAATACACAGTTTTACACAATGTCTTCTGTCCTGGAGACAATTGGGAAGTAATCCAATTTATCTCCAAGGGCAGAGGCAAAACTTCATTAGCCACATGGTAGCTAAAGATAATAAAAGACATAAGAATATTTAACTGTGCAGCTATTGCATAAAACAGACATTTAACATATCCCCAGATAGCTCAGGTCTGAGTGCATTCAATTAATAGTTGAATGGCACTCAGACTACACAAATACAGTTCAATTGCCATGGAGCCAAATTCTTTCACATAGTCTTTGCAGGGGAAAATCACGCGTTTAAACATGGGGCCATAGTCTAAAGGAAGCAGGCGGGCAACCAGGCTTCTCCAATGCAATGAGGCGAGATTGGTCTCGTCACATCTCTCCCCTTTTCCAAACAGACTAACAGGGCATCTGACTTCCTGCCAGTCAGTGCCCTTGTTAGTCCAGCAGCCCACCCACAAAACAGAAACAGCAGTACAGCCCACCCACAATAAATGGTTACTACACCTGAGCAAGGGAGAAACCTGTCCATGTGCCTCACTACGGCTGTGTGGGGGACTGGTAGACTGCCTTGGTGGGTTGCTGAGTGGGCAGAGACCAGCGGTACTCTGCCCTAGTGCCAGCGCTACCACGGAAGTTGCCTGGTTGAAGCCTGGTTGTTGTAGGGGGAGACCGACTGTCTCCCCTTTAGATACGCAGCTCTGCTGTTGTAGGGAGAGACCGACTGTCTCCCCTTTAGATAGACCACCATGCTGCTGTGGGGGGAGACCGACAGTCTCCCCTTTGGCTAAACAGCCCTGTTGCTGGGGGACAGGACCGACTGTCCCTACCCCCTGTGCTGTGAGTGCAGAGACCACGGTCCCATCTGCACTGTTGTGGGGCTTACTGTCTCCCCCTGGTGCGTTAAACTGCCGCTGGGGGATGGAGACTGGGCTCCCAATTCCCTGTAAATCACACGGCCGCTGGGGAATGGAGACTGGGCTCCCAATTCCCTGCAATTCACACTGCCAATAGGGAGAGGTGGTAACAAGCTCCTCTCCCATACATACTTCGAGCCTCTCGGGAGGAAGACCGACTGTCTCCGCTCCCAATACAGTGTCCTGTTGCTGGGGAAAGGAGACTGGGCTCTCTATTCTCTGTAGGACACTCTGCCGCTGAAGCATGGAGACTAGGCTCCCAATTCCCTGTAAATCACACGGCCGCTGGGGAATGGAGACTGGGCTCCCAATTCCATGCAGGACTGGTGGAGAGACCTCGGTCCCATCTCCACCGGCCACCTGGGGTTCTTCCCAGTAACACTCCACAATATCTGCCCAGCTGAATGGATCTGCATCCGGGTCTGTCATCTTGCTGTCCTGCTGAGCCTTCCCAATGGTGTGGAAGAGATCTCGGTAGTCCTGCTCTAGTTCCCACTCCAGGGTTGCTAGGTGAGCCAGGTCTTTCTCTACCTCATGGGGGTCATCGCAATCCTGCCTAGCCTCCCTCTCGTAGAAAATGTCCTGAAGTCTGGACAGTGCAGGGCACCAGAAGTCAGGCTCTGCAAAGGACTTCCATAACAAGCCAGGACCATCAAACTCCTCTTCCTCTGGCTTGTCATGCTCAGCTGTCCAGGGTATATACTGTGCCATATACCACCAGAGCTCCTGATAGGCATCCTCCAGCCATAGCTCCTGCCATACCCGGTGCTCTAGTTCCTTCACCCATTCCTCCAGGGGCTGCTCTCCCAGGAAGGGCATCCGCAGGGCCACTTGCTTCTGCAATCGCTGCTATTCACTGAGGAGACTCTCGCCTCGCTGGTATTGTACATTATCCAGGGCCTGGTACCAGATGCCTTTCCTTAAGGCATCCCGGCCATCCAGGTCTTCCTCATCGTATCCCACTGCTGCCACCAATTGTAACGGCACCCCGGGCATAAAAGGGGTTAAAACCGTTTAGGCGATCTTCCCCTTCCAGAACTACAGGCACAGCTACTTACAGAACACCAAACTCCCGATACACAAATACAGTTCAATTGCCATGGAGCCAAATTCTTTCACATAGTCTTTGCAGGGGAAAATCACGCGTTTCAACATGGGGCCATGGTCTAAAGGAAGCAGGCGGGCAACCAGGCTTCTCCAATGCAATGTGGCGAGATTGGTCTCGTCACATGTACCAGTAGGATGGTTTTCCTACTTTCATCTAATATGATCAGTTACTCTTTCTAGCAAAAGATATAGGGGAATATTCGTTAGCTTGTTGAAATTATTAAATTATGTTCCTATGCACCTTTCTAATATCTTTCAACTACTACAAATAGTAAACATATAGTAAACATATCCTGCATAGAAGGTACTAGTGTCTCCTTTCAAGTGTAGTACTGCTAGTTCTATAAATCCCTCAGCCTCTTGCTGTTGTTATTTGCTTTCTTTAGATCTACCACTTGCCACAAATAGTTGTTTAGGACTGGTTCCTGTCAACCTCTCGTGTAAGAGTTAAATATGCATGTCATATGAAACATGAGGTAAGGAATTGTCACAGATCTCAGCACATCACCAGTCTTCTATGGCTTGTGAAGGCATGAAGGGTGTACATTGATTTTCAATTTGAGGACACTGAAAACACTGGAGTGTATGTCAGTCCAAGAAGGTGGACTGCTCTCCAAGGAAAGAAATGGCTGCAGATACCAAAAGGAGACCTACACATACCAGACATTTATGGAACATCCTGTTGATTTGACATAAATTTGGAGATGGGAATACAATTTTAAAATAGAACCAGTAGGTTCTACTGTACCTGCTCAGTAAAACCCTCACTTCCATTGGTGTGGTGAGGTAACATATTGCCCTACATGTCAATACCTCTACTGATCTTGTGGACACTAGCGTTGCCAACCATAGTTTTTCTTTTTTCTGGACAACTTATCCAAAAATCACGGACAGACCACATTTTTTGCAAATTGGAAAACCATAATGAATTATAGAGACGATAAGTAATACATGTGTATGGCTCAATATACTGATACAAACACATTACCAGCATTTACTGTGAGATGTAAAATGATGATAATTACCACTAAAATAATCTAGGAAAGTACCACCAGCATCAAAAAAATCACAGACACATCTATTTTTTTTTCAGGGACACAGGAAAAAAGTTGCCTATTTTTCTGTACTGTCCAGAAATTTCTGTCCAGAAATTTCTGGACAGTTGGCAACCCTTACCTTCACAGCTTTGTGGCAAAAAAAAGGTCTAAATGTTTGGACAGATTATCTTTAACCACCTCAGCTCCCCTAACTTAAACACCCTTAATGACCAGACCACTTTTTACAATTCTGCACTACACTACTTCCACGGTTTATTGCTCAGTCATACAACTTACCACCCAAATGAATTTTACCTCCTTTTCTTCTCACTAATAGAGCTTTCATTTGGTGGTATTTTATTGCTGCTGACATTTTTCCTTTTTTTGTTATTAATCGAAATTTACCGAAGTTTTTGCAAAAAAATGACATCTTTCACTTTCAGTTGTAAATTTCTTTTAAAAAAATACATTTATATATAAATTTTTCTCTAAATTTATTGTTCTACATGTCTTTGATTAAAAAAAAATGTTTCGGTAAAAAAAAAAGGTTTGGGTAAAAGTTATAGTGTTTACAAACTATGGTACAAAAATGTGAATTTACGCTTTTTGAAGCAGCTCTGACTTTCTGAGTACCTGTCATGTTTCCTGAGGTTCTACAATGCCCAGACAGTAGAAACACCCCACAAATGACCCCATTTCGGAAAGTAGACACCCTAAGGTATTCGCTGATGGGCATAGTGAGTTCATAGAACTTTTTATTTTTTGTCACAAGTTAGCGGAAAATGATGATTTATTTATTTATTTATTTTTTCCTTACAAAGTCTCATATTCCACTAACTTGTGACAAAAAAGAAAAACTTCCATGAACTCACTATGCCCATCACGAAATACCTTGGGGTGTCTTCTTTCCAAAATGGGGTCACTTGTGGGGTAGTTATACTGCCCTGGCATTTTAGGGGCCCTAATGCGTGAGAAGTAGTTTGAAATCAAAATGTGTAAAAAATGCCCTGTGAAATCCTAAAGGTGCTCTTTGGAATGTGGGCCCCTTTGCCCACCTTGGCTGCAAAAAAGTGTCACATGTGGTATCGCCGTACTCAGGAGAAGTTGGGCAATGTGTTTTGGGGTGTCTTTTTACATATGCCCATGCTGGCTGAGATAAATATCTCTGTCAAATGACAACTTTGTATAAAAATAAATGGGAAAAGTTGTCTTTTAGAGAGATATTTCTCTCACCCAGCATGGGTATATGTAAAAAGACACCCCAAAACACATTGCCAACTTCTCCTGAGTACGGCAATACCATATGTGTGACACTTTTTTGCAGCCTAGGTGGGCAAAGGGGCCCACATTCCAAAGAGCACCTTTAGGATTTCACAGGGCATTTCTTACACATTTTGATTTCAAACTACTTCTCACGCATTAGGGCCCCTAAAATGCCAGGGCAGTATAACTACCCCACAAGTGACCCCATTTTGGAAAGAAGACACCCCAAGGTATTTCGTGATGGGCATAGTGAGTTCATGGAAGTTTTTATTTTTTGTCACAAGTTAGTGGAATATGAGACTTTGTAAGAAAAAATATAAAAATAAAAAATCATCATTTTCCGCTAACTTGTGACAAAAAAAAAAAAATTCTAGGAACTCGCCATGCCCCTCACGGAATACCTTGGGGTGTCTTCTTTCCAAAATGGGGTCACTTGTGGGGTATTTATACTGCCCTGGCATTTTAGGGGACCTAATGCGTGAGAAGTAGTTTGAAATCAAAATGTGTAAAAAATGCACTGTGAAATCCTAAAGGTGCTCTTTGGAATGTGGGCCCCTTTGCCCACCTAGGCTGCAAAAAAGTGTCACACATGTGGTATCGCCGTACTCAGGAGAAGTTGGGCAATGTGTTTTGGGGTGTCTTTTTACATATATCCATGCTGGGTGAGAGAAATATCTCTAAAAGACAACTTTTCCCATTTTTTTATACAAAGTTGGCATTTGACCGAGATATTTATCTCACCCAGCATGGATATATGTAAAATGACACCCCAAAACACATTGCCCAACTTCTCCTGAGTACGGTGATACCACATGTGTGACACTTTTTTGCAGCCTAGATGCGCAAAGGGGCCCAAATTCCTTTTAGGAGGGCATTTTTAGACATTTGGATCCCAGACTTTTTCTCACGCTTTAGGGCCCCTAAAATGCCAGGGCCGTATAAATACCCCACATGTGACCCCATTTTGGAAAGAAGACACCCCAAGGTATTCAATGAGGGGCATGGCGAGTTCATAGAAGATTTATTTTTTTGGCACAAGTTAGCGGAAATTGATTTTTTATTTTTTTTTCTCACAAAGTTTCCCTTTCCGCTAACTTGTGACAAAAAGTTTAATCTTTCATGGACTCAATATGCCCCTCAGCGAATACCTTGGGGTGTCTTCTTTCCGAAATGGGGTCACATGTGGGGTATTTATACTGCCCTGGCATTTTAGGGGCCCTAAAGCGTGAGAAGAAGTCTGGAATATAAATGTCTAAAAATTTTTACGCATTTGGATTCCGTGAGGGGTATGGTGAGTTCATGTGAGATTTTATTTTTTGTCACAAGTTAGTGGAATATGAGACTTTGTAAGATAAAACAAAAAAACAAAAAAAAACAATTTCCAGGGGGGAATCCATGGATCCGTGGATCCGTAAAACACATACGGACGTCTGAATGGAGCCTTACAGGGGGGTGATCAATGACAGGGGGGTTATCAATGACAGGGGGGTGATCAGGGAGTCTATATGGGGTGATCACCCCCCTGTCATTGATCACCCCCCTGTAAGGCTCCATTCAGACGCCCGTATATGTTTTGCGGATCCGATCCATGGATCCGTAAAACACATACGGACGTCTGAATGGAGCCTTACAGGGGGGTGATCAATGACAGGGGGGTGATCAGGGAGTCTATATGGGGTGATCAGGGGTTAATAAGTGACAGGGGGGGGTGTAGTGTAGTGTGGTGCTTGGTGCTACTTATTACAGAGCTGCCTGTGTCCTCTGGTGGTCGATCCAAGCAAAAGGGACCACCAGAGGACCAGGTAGCAGGTATATTAGACGCTGTTATCAAAACAGCGTCTAATATACCTGTTAGGGGTTAAAAAAATTGCATCTACAGCCTGCCAGCGAACGATCGCCGCTGGCAGGCTGCAGATCCACTCGCTTACCTGCAGTTCCTGTGAACGCGCACGCCTGTGTGCGAGATGACGCGTATGTGCGTGATTCTGCCTGAGTGAGCCGCCTCCGGAACGTGATCCTGCGTTAGGCGGTCCGGAGGCGGTTAAAGGGATTGTCTCATGACAGACAATGGGGGCATATCGCTAGGATATGCCCTCATTGTCTTATAGGTGTGGGTCCCACTGCTGGGACCCGCACCTATATTAAGAACGGAGCCCCGAAAATGAAGGAGGGCGCACTGTGCATGCGCAGCCACCCTCCATTAATTTTCTATGGGGCCGCCAAAAATAGCCAAGCGCTGGCTCGACTATTTCCGTTAAGCCCATAGAAGTGAATGGGAGCGGTGGTCGGTCATGCTCGGTGCACTCCCATTCACTTCTATGGGGAGCTGGCTTGGTGGTGGCCAGACCGGAGTCCTCCAGCCACCACCTTGCAGGGCTCGGTTCTCGATATACAGTACAGACCAAAAGTTTGGACACACCTTCTCATTCAAAGAATTTTCTTTATTTTCATGACTATGAAGGCATCAAAACTATGAATTAACACATGTGGAATTATATACATAACAAACAAGTGTGAAACAACTGAAAATATGTCATATTCTAGGTTCTTCAAAGTAGCCACCTTTTGCTTTGATTACTGCTTTGCACACTCTTGGCGTTCTCTTGATGCGCTTCAAGAGGTAGTCCCCTGAAATGGTCTTCCAACAGTCTTGAAGGAGTTCCCAGAGATGCTTAGCACTTGTTGGCCCTTTTGCCTTCACTCTGCGGTCCAGCTCACCCCAACCAATCTCGATTGGGTTCAGGTCCGGTGACTGTGGAGGCCAGGTCATCTGGCGCAGCACCCCATCACTCTCCTTCATGGTCAAATAGCCCTTACTTTCAAAGTTTTCTTAATTTTTCGGCTGACTGACTGACCTTCATTTCTTAAAGTAATGATGGCCACTCGTTTTTCTTTAATTAGCTGCTTTTTTCTTGCCATAATACAAATTCTAACAGTCTATTCAGTAGGACTATCAGCTGTGTATCCACCTGACTTCTCCTCAACGCCACTGATGGTCCCAACCCCATTTATAAGGCAAGAAATCCCACTTATTAAACCTGACAGGGCACACCTGTGAAGTGAAAACCATTTCAGGGGACTACCTCTTGAAGCTCATCAAGAGAACGCCAAGACTGTGCAAAGCAGTAATCAAAGCAAAAGGTGGCTACTTTGAAGAACCTAGAATATGACATATTTTCAGTTGTTTCACACTTGTTTGTTATGTATATAATTCCACATGTGTTAATTCATAGTTTTGATGCCTTCAGTGTGAATCTACAATTTTCATAGTCATGAAAATAAAAAAAACTCTTTGAATGAGAAGGTGTGTCCAAACTTTTGGTCTGTACTGTAGGTGCGGGTCCCAGTGGTGGGATCCGCACCTATAAGACAATGGGAGCATATCCTTGCTATATGGGGCATATAGCAAGGATATGCTCCCATTGTGTATGACACGACAACCCCTTTTAAGGACCTTTTCCACACAGTGCATGCATTTCTATTAGTAAAACCTTAGGGGACAACCACACGGCCCTACCCTGCTGAGACATGGCTTTGGCGACGAGAACCACGTGTTCATGCAAGTTGAGGAAGTATTCAACTATTTTATTACAAACAGTTTTTTCACTGATCATTGCTAGTGGCTGTGAAGAATAATCTAATGCAAAAAAAGCTAATGCAGCAAACGGAGCTGTATGACCTGGCTGTACAGTATTGTTAGTATGAACTCCTGTCTTAATAATGTATGACCATAAGGTGGCACCATTGTTCATAAAGTGAATGATTCGTCAATGCAAAGTTACAGTGGCAATATAATGAAATGGGTATTATTATCTCAGACATAATGGCATATCCACAAAGATAAACCATAAATGTCTGATAGATGCGGGTCTCACTTCTGGGACTAGAAAAGAGATGAATGCATGAAACAGCTGTGACGCACATAAGAGTGAATGAAGAAAGTCTCCATGTAAGCCCTGAAAAGAGTTTTCCAAGATTTAAATACTCATGATCTATCTTCTCTCCATCCGCATCGATCAGCTGTTTGATAATGCACCGTTGCTCCTATGAACTGTAGTTTTTTTGGTACCATTTTTGATCACTGTTATTCAATTTTGGGGGGGGGGGGGGATAAGATGACAAAAAAATTTCGAATCTCGCATTTTACATTTTTTTCCCGTTACTAGTGATGAGTGGCAGGGGTCATATTTGAATTCGCGATATTTCGCTAATATTTTGTAGAATATTCAGCGAATATTCGTGAATTTGAATATTCAGTATATTCTACATTTTTTTTACTGGAAAAATCGGCAATGTAATGATATATTTTGAATATAGTGCTATATATTCGTTTTTCGAATATTCGTAATTTTTTTTTTTTACTCGAAAAATCGGCTATTCGAATATTACGCGATTAATACAGGCTAGGGTCAAAAAGGAATATATAGTACTATATTCGATATAGTGCTATTATTTGTTTTTTTAGAATATTCATCATTTTTTTCCATCTGAAGTCATGATTCCTCCCTGCTTAAGTTGCTTGACAAGCAACTTAAGCAGGGAGGAATTATAACTTCAGATGGAAAAAATGACGAATATTCTAAAAAACTAATATATAGCACTATATCGAATATTGTGCTATATATTCCTTTTTGACCCACGCCTGTATTGATCACGTAACAAAAATATGACAAATATTGGAAAAATGAATTTATAGCACTATATTCAAAATATTCGCGAATTCTCGAAGTTGCGATATTCGCAATAAATATTCATAATTCGAATATTTGCGCTCAACACTATTCATCACACAGGAAATTTTTTAAAATATTTTAATAGTTCAGTCATTTTCACATGCACACCTAATATGTTTATTTTTTTATTGTTTATATATTGTTATATGTAAAATTGAGAAACGAGGTGATTTGAACTTTTCATATATTGGTGTTTTTATTATTTTTGTAACCTTTTTATTCACTTTTTATTAAATAACTATTAGCCTCCTTAGGGGGCTAGTACATGGGATCTTTTGATCCCTTCTCTTATAGAGATCTATTAGGGTGAATAGTATTTTGTACACTGTCCATGCTGAGCTATGCCTCGTGTATGTAGTGCCCTGGAGTAGGGGTACTGTGGACATTTGCTTCTGTTTCCCCTATTAAAAGTTATAAACTCTTTACTTGATTTTATCTGAAAGGGTTAGCTTGCATTGTTTAATACAATGTAATTGCATTTTATATGTATGTTGTGATATATATCCTGTTTATTTGCACTGTTTTTGCGAGACTTTGTGGAAAGGGTTAATGAATACTAAGAGACTTTTGAGACTTTGAAAGAGAAGCTGGTAATTTTCCACAGCTGCCATAGGGTTTAAAGAAGATTATGTGTTGAATGGAAAAAGCCAGAGTTGTTTACCACCAAAACCAGATCACTGCAAATGGTGCTGTGAGTCGGACCTTGGCACCTATCGGACAGTGTTCACACACTATAGGTAGGTTAGCGGTAGATCCCGTGCTACACTGAGATACCTTGGTGGGGTGCGTGGGCTCCGATATGTTCCTGACAGGAATATATTGGCTAAAATCTCATTTTTTTACATCAGTGTGAGGGTTTAGCCTTGTATTGTCAGTTGCATATTAGTGTGGTGCACCATTTGCAGTGATCTATTTACTCTTATATTTTCCACCACACATTATTTCATCTTGTATAGGATGTTTTTGTGGTACATGTGCATCCTCTATTGTATGCATTTTTGCTGGGGATTGCCGTTAGCAACGGATCACATGTGGAGGAATTGCTCCCCTGGTTATAAATACACTACAGTATTTGGGGTTTGAGCATTTCCTCCCAGTAAGGCTACTCTATTCTGTGATTTTACCACCAAAACCAGACAGACTGATCTTTTGAATGTCTGGTTTTAGCTCTGTTGCTATGTCTGGAAATATGCATGAGTGACCAGAAGAAGACGCTGAGATGCGGACGCTGAGCCACATACCATAGGTCACCAGCCCTGTAACCAAGGAGCCATCTGGACTGCTAGGCCACAGAGAGCCTCCGGTGAGCAGCAGCATATGGTGACACCTCAAAGGTGTCCGGGGGAACCAGCGTGGCGTTGGAACCACCCCAAACCCGGCCACTGCACATAGTTTAGCATAAAGATTAACATGGCACACTTGGAAAGCTTCAGTAGAGTCCAGGCTGCCATGGCAACCTATCCGAGCCCCATGATTTCACTGGGGGGGCTCCGATTGGAAGGCAGCATCCCTCTGCTTAACTACACAGGTGCCATAATCAACATTGATCACGGCACCTGAGGGGTTAAATGACAAGGACGCAGCATGTATGGAGTGGGCCTTTGCAGCCGTATATATATGGCATTATGCGTTAAGGGCACAGTCAGTTTTCACTTTCAGGACACTTGATTTTGCAAATCTATCATGTGTTATTTATGTGGTGATAACTTTGGAATAAATATACAAAGTGGTCAGACAACTTTTACTACTGGGACTCCTTCTGCGTCTTGAATGGGGTCTCTAAGCCACAAACGACAGTCCATCTCATATAAAAAAAAAGACTCACCAAAACCACAGCCATTTACTTGCGAGAGGTCACTTTAATCTTCCATAGAAAGCAATGTAATCACATATCCAGGATTAGTCCATAAGGTGCATAATGTCCATAAAAGTGTTTTTAAAGTACCAGGTGATAGATTTTAGAGACAGTGTATTTTGCAGAAATTAATGTGCAGAGGAACATGCATTTAAATGAAAAGTGCAATTTTTCCACAGATATGGAATTTCAGTGCCCAATATATTGTGTCCCGCTTGTGCTATCTGAGACTCACACCCAACTTCTTGAATTCATAAGCAGGTTCTGCTGGGTATGAAAATTCCATAAATTTGGAAAAAAGTTGCTGTATGGGAAGTGGCGTAACTAGAACTGACTGGGTCCCACAGCAAATTTTTGAATGGGTCATCCGCCCCTCCTCCCCCGGCATCACCCACCTCTAATGTAACCGTCACTCCTGCATCTAGTCAAGATAGTTCTCTCAGACCAGACCAGGAACCTGCTCTGTCCGTTTCTACATGTATATACTGTATGTCATGTCACTGTATATACTGTCACTGATATAATGTCATTGTATAATACTGTTGAGGGGGCCCTGACAATAAAATCTTTCACTCCTCCTCTCGGACGGGCCCCTTCTGAGTTTGGGTCCCATTGCTTCCCCTGCTTTGGAGTGCAGATTTTAATGTAATGCATTTGGGCGCTAAATCACATTTACATAGACCCTAGGGTACAGTGAAAACCCTCAATAAGTAACCCCATTTTTGAAACTACACTCCTCAAGGTATCAAGTGGTGAAGTAACCATTGTGACACTGCAGATTTTTTACAGAAATTGATGAGCAGTCCCCAATATGCAGTGCCCAGCTAGTGCCATCTGAGAAGCACCATGCCTCTTAAATTTTTAGGCAGGTTCTACTGGGAATGGAAATGTCATAAATGTGGACATAAACTGCTGCCTGGATACGCTGTAGGGATCAGAACAGAAAGACCACCTTTGGGCTTTTGCAGCACAGATTTTGATGGATTGGTTTACGGGTGCCATGTTGCTTTCAAACAGCCACTGGAGTACCTGCTACCAAAAGCTGCTAAGAGTTTACTGCAGTGAGGGACACTTAAGGGTACCGTACATTTACACGACCGTATTTGCGGAACGGATGTGGACACATTCATTTCAATGAATCCATACCTGCGTTTCACGGCCCCGCAAAAAGGATAAATCATGTCGTATTCTTGTCCGCAATTACGGACAAGAATAGGCATTTCTATCATAGGGCTGGCCATGTGCGTTTCGCAAAATGCGGAATGCACATGTCCAGTATCCATGTTTTCCGGATCTGCAATTTGTGGACCAAAAAACTCATATGGTCGTGTGAATGTACCCTAAAGGGGTTTTCCAAGACTTTTTTTTACTGATGATCTATCCTCTGGATAAGTAATCAGTGTCTAATTGGTGGGGTTCCAACACCTGGGCCCACATCTATCAGCTGTTTGAGAAGGCACTGGCACTTGCAGTAGCACCACAGCCTTTTTTGAGCTCACCAAGCACATTGCCGTACACTGTACAGGCGCTGTGCTTTGTATCGCAGCACAGCCCCATTCACTTCAATGGGGCTGAGCTGCACCTAGGCCTTGTGATGGATGAACGTGGCCTAGGCAAAGCTGGGAGAAGGCTGCAGCACCACTGCGAGTGCCAGTGCCTTCTCAAACAGCTGACTGGCGGGGGTCTTGGGTGTTGGAACGACTCCCACCAATCGGATATCCATGACCTCTCCAGAGGAGAGGTCATCAGTTACAAAATTTCGGAAAGACACCCTTCACAACTGGACATGGCTAGTCGTATCTCTAAAACCCTGTATCCCTCAGTGGATGGTACAGCCACAATAGACAGAGTACCATTGTGCACCATAGATTTTGTAGGAGGAGACTTGAGAAAGACAGTGTAAAGAAAACCACAACTCTTAACCATGCCAAAATCCATACATCGCTATCTGGGAGAGAATTGCACTGTGTACATTTGTAATTTTGTCGGCTATAATTGGATGTACTACAATTCCCATTTTGCACTTAAGTAAAAAGAGATGTTTATTCTGTTAAATCTGGCCTGATTTCTGACTCCTCTACCATACGCTGGCCATTATACTCCACATGCACTGCCTTGCACCCATACAAGCACCAAGCATCACAAGCACCCCAGCTACCATCAGGCAGGAGCCCTAGAATCAGAATGTGCCCCAAGTGAATAAATGGTGCTCCTCCTTTCGCTGCATCGGTCCTAGGGAGCAACAGTCTGATGAAAGCTACTATCATGGATTGCGATAGCCGGAGTCACTACCATTCCCATCCTCTGCTATGGCTCCTCAGGGGCAAGCTGCAAATGACCAACATTCCCCATTGCCCAGCGAGTTCAGTTTAAAATACTAACAACTACATATAAGGCCTTCCACAACCAGTCCCCTCCTTACATCTCTGATCTGCTTTTTCAATACATTCCCACACGTAATCTCCAATCCTCTCAGGACCTACTTCTCTGTTCTCCTCTTATCTGTTCTCCACATAATCGACTACAAGATTTCTCACGTGCCTCTTCCATACTCTGGAACTCGTTATCCCAGCATATCAAACTCTCCCCTAAAATCCAAACCTTCAAAAGTAACCTAAAAACCCACCTCTTCAGGAAAGCCTACCACCTGCAATAAGGATGCTGCCACCACACAGCCAACTGAGCAGCATTTACCCTCCTCTACTGTGTTCTTCCCTTGTAGATTGTAAGCTCTTGTAAGGAAGAGGGTCATCTCCCCTTCTATAACAGTCTGTTAACAGTTTCTTGTTTACTGTATTTTTATATTATGTATTTGGAACCCCGTCTTGATGTACAGCGCCATGGAATTAATGGTACTTTCAAATAATAATAACAGATTAGGCAGTTTCTATCTTTACTGTGGAATGATGTCACAAGTGTGAAGATAAGGATTGCTACATCAGTATATCTATTTATCTGCAGGCGATCTGTGTGTCAGTGTAAATATGCAAGTCTGTAATCGGTGTATGTGTATATCTATGTCTACGCCACTTTGTATGTATTTGTATTATGTTATTACTGTATGTATAGCTCTCTTTACAAAAAATGAAAACTGTACCTTTTAGCACCTCCTGGTAGAAAGAAGCAATCCTATAAGTCAACATCCAACCCATTAAACAGGTCTTTGAACACAACTAAGATGCAAGTCAAAACAGACACTTATCTGCAGAGAGCTGTTTCAGGGTGCGCTTCATCAGTGCAGAGCAGAGTACAGGTTTGGCTGGGTGAGAGGCCTTTGAAAGGTATCAAGGGGTACGGTTTTTCTTTAGGAAAAGTGCCATGTACAGTGGCATGCAAAAGTTTGGGCACCCCTTGTCAAAATTTCTGCTACTGTGAACAGTTACATAGTAAAATAGTTTATAAGGCTTAAAAAAGACATAGGTCCATCCAGTTCAGCCTGTTATCCTACAAGTTGATCAAGAGGAAGGCAAAAAAAAAAAAAAGATGATGTGGAAGCCAATTTTTTTCATGTTAGGGGGGACAAATGAATGCCTGACTCCAATCAGGCAATCAGAATAACTCCCTGGATCAATGACAAGTCCAAAAATCTTGTTAGCTATAACTTGAAATATTATTATACTCCAGAAATGCATCTAGGCACAACTTGAACTCTGTTAGTATGTCCACCATTACCATCTCTTCTGGCAGAGAGTTAATTTAAGCAGTTAGGCAAGTTGAGGATGAAATGATCTCCAAAAGGCATAAAGTTAAAGATGAAACACTTTTCAACATTAAGCAATAACAGTGTTTTATTTTGGTTTTATACAATTTTAAAGTAAAAAAAGAAAGGAGTACCTTGCAAACAGATGGGAACCCGAGGAGATTTGTGTGCTCATAGGATTACCAGAAAGGCAAATCAGAACCCCTGCTTGACTGCAAAAGACCTTCAGGAAGATTTAGCAGACTCTGGAATTGTGGTACACTGTTCTAGTGTTCAGCGACACTTACACAAATATGGTCTTCATGGAAGAGTCATCAGAAGTGTACGCAAGAGTCATGGAAGAGTCATGGAGTGTACGCAAGAGTCCTGCGTACACTCCACAAAAATCTGCATCAGAAGTTTGCAAAAGAACATCTAAACAAGCCTGATGCATTTTGGAAACATGTCCCGATGAGGTTGAAATAGAACACTTTGGCCACAATGAGCAAAGGTATGTTTGGAAAAAAAAAAGTCGCTGAATTTCATGAATATAACACCTCTCCAACCATTAAACACGGGGGTGGATCAATGATGCTTTGGGGTTGTGTTGCAGCCAATGGCACAGGGAACATTTCATGGGTAGAGGGAAGAATGGATTCAATGAAATTCCAGCAAATTCTGGAAGCAAACATAACAACAACTGTAAAAAAAAAACTGAAAGTTGAAAAGTGGATGGCTTCTACAAATGGATAATGATCCTAAACACACCTCATAATCTACGATAGACTACCTCAAGAGGCACAAGCTGAACGTTTTATCAAGGCCCTCACAATCCATTGGTCTGAACTTCATTGAAAATCTGTGGCTAGACCTCAAAAGAGCAGTGCATGCAAGATGGTCCAGGAATCTCACAGAACTGGAAGACTTTTGCTAGGAAGAATGAATGAAAACAGGAATTGAAAGTCTCTTGGCTGGCTACAAAAAAGCATTTACAAGCTGTGATACTTGCCAAAAGGTGTGCTACTCAGTATTAACCATGCAGGGTGCCCAAAGTTTTGCTTCTGGCACATTTCCTTGTTTGTTATTTTGAAAATGAAAAAGCTGAAAATAAAAAATAGTTTTTGCTTAAAATACAAAGGGAATGTATCATCTTTAACTTTATGCCTTTTGGAGATAATTTCATCTTCACCTTAAGTGTTCACAGTAACAGTAATTTTGACCTGGGGTGCGCAAACTTTTGCATACCATTGTAGGTGTAAAGAGATTTATAAACTACGCAGTGTTCCTCTGTGATTAAGATATGCAAATTAGCTTCCCTCTGTGCCACTAGCACCAATTGTTTGAAGGGAGCAATGTGTAATTGGCGTGTATATGTGTGGAATATATGTCATGTAAGTGTGCAAATATGTTTTCACGTGTCTAGTGTACAGGTGTATACAGTTGCAAGAAAAAGTATGTGAACCCTTTGGAATGATATGGATTTCTGCACAAATTGGTCATAAAATGTGATCTGATCTTCATCTAAGTCACAACAATAGACAATCACAGTCTGCTTAAACTAATAACACACAAAGAATTAAATGTTACCATGCTTTTATTGAACACACCATGTAAACATTCACAGTGCAGGTGGGAAAAGTATGTGAACCCCTAGACTAATGACATCTCCAAGAGCTAATTGGAGTGAGGTGTCAGCCAACTGGAGTCCAATCAATGAGATGAGATTGGAAGTGTTGGTAACAGCTGCCCTGCCCTATAGAAAACACACACCAGTTCTGGGTTTGCTTTTCACAAGAAGCATTGGCTGATGTGAATGATGCCTCGCACAAAAGAGCTCTCAGAAGACCTACTATTAAGAATTATTGACTTGCATAAAGCTGGAAAGGGTTATAAATGTATCTCCAAAAGCCTTGCTGTTCATCAGTCCACGGTAAGACAAATTGTCTATAAATAGAGAAAGTTCAGCACTGCTGCTACTCTCCCTAGGAGTGGCCATCCTGTAAAGATGACTGCAAGAGCACAGCGCAGACTGCTCAATGAGGTGAAGAAGAATCCTAGAGTGTCAGCTAAAGACTTACAAAAGTCTCTGGCATATGCTAACATCCCTGTTAGCGAATCTATGATACGTAAAACACTAAACAAGAATGGATTTCATGGGAGGATACCACAGAGGAAGCCACTGCTGTCCAAAAAAAAACCCATTGCTGCACGTTTACAGTTTGCACAAGAGCACCTGGATGTTCCACAGCAGTACTGGCAAAATATTCTGTGGACAGATGAAACCAAAGTTGAGCTGTTTGGAAGAAACACACAACACTATGTATGGAGAAAAAGAGGCACAGCAGACCAACATCAAAACCTCATCCCAACTGTGAAGTATGGAGGTGGGGGCATCATGGTTTGGGGCTGCTTTGCTGCATCAGGGCTTGGACGGATTGCTATCATCGAAGGAGAACTTAAGGCCATCTGTCCACCAGCTAAAGCTCAACAGAAGATGGGTGTTGCAACAGGACAACGACCCAAAGCATAGAAGTAAATCAACAACACAATGGCTTAACAGAAGAAAATATGCCTTCTGGAGTGGCCCAGTCAGAGTTCTGACCTCAAACCGATTGAGATGCTGCGGCATGACCTCAAAAAAGCGATTCACACCAGACATCCCAAGAATATTGCTGAGCTGAAACAGTTCTGTAAAGAGCAATGGTCAAGAATTACTCCTGACCGTTGTGCACGTCTGATCTGCAACTACAGGAAATGTTTGGTTGAAGTTATTGCTGCCAAAGGAGGTTCAACCAGTTATTAAATACAAGGGTTCACATACTTTTTCCACCTACACTGTGAATTTTTACATGGTGTGTTCAATAAAAACATAGTAACATTTAATTATTTGTGTGTTATTAGTTTAAGCAGACTGTGATTGTCTATTGTTGTGACTTAGATGCTGATCAGATCACATTTTATGACCAAATTGTGTTGAAATCCATATCAATCCAAAGGGTTCACATACTATTTCTTGCAACTGTATGTATGAGTAAACATATTTTATTTAAAAAATCAACAATGAAGAAGCAGCTGCTTTTTCAACGTGGATCTTGTGTTGAGAAGAATTTGGGCCCAGCATTCAGAGGCCTGCACCCACCTAAACTAAATCTTTGACTGTGGTCGTTTCTTACCATGTTTCTAAGGTTTGTTTAACATGTACACCATGAAAGCTACCAACATATATGATAAAGGTTTCCATAGAGTTACATTAGCCAAACAGACAGTTAGATAGTGCTTCTGGTCTCATTCTGGCAGGTGTGTCAGTATAATTTTCAGCTTTATCCAGTAGAAAAAAAAAGTCACTGTATGGTATCCATAAGAGGCATCTGTTCAATGTATACATAAATGTTTAGTGGAGACCATAAATGTGATATGAACAGCCTGATATGTACAGTACATTCTGGTATTACCGTATTTACATTTATATGTTATTAATATGTATAACATTATTTCTATTAAATTTGTGAGATAGATGGAAGGTGGGAATCCATTTCTTTAATGGGTTCAATGTTGCCTAGTGCAACACTTCTAGCAGGTTGCCAATAAGCCCCAGCCTCTGAGAGGGCTTAATATGCTTCTGAAGATGACAGGCTATCTGACAAACCCTTTAGATGCTACAGTGGTTATTGCCTGTGGCATCTAAGGGGTTAAAAGACCATTGGCGCTATTAGTTCCAGCTAGGCTCCCATGGTGCAGCTCCTGTGACTATGCAATGCGAAATCTGCATCAAGTACACTTCACATATGATGTACCATACAATTACATAATTTTATCTTAAGGGGGCTAATGTAAATGAATATTCTGAGGAAAACTCTAAAATGGCCTGAACTGAAGTGTACTGGCATTTAAGACCCTAACTCTCCTCTTTTTTTAATCGCACCCTCCAATCCCACTGTGTGTAAACAGTGACCCTCCAAGATGGCAGTGAGTTACCTACATGACCATCTCCCCATATGCATCCTCTTCTGGACCAGAGCTGAAAGCACTCAGTGCATGCACAAATACAGGAAACACAATGGGAAATTTATTTTAGTTGATGTCCCCTGAGCTGCTGAAAGTTGCACCTAATTTATGGCAAGACGCTGACCTCGTCATATAGTAGTCACATCTGCTGGCAGTGCGTGCTTAGAATCTGAAATATATGAGCCGCCGTAGATGCTGGTCTTCTTTTACACCAGAAAACTGGCCTAAAAGAAGATAAATGTGACAGACCCAATGGCTATGCCCCTTCCCTCACTGTGCCTCCTTTTCATAAAAGTGGCAGAGGAGAGACGCCACTTGTGACAAAATTTTGGCGCAATGGTGATTGAAACGTCGCAAACATGGTGTTTGGGACTTTTTCACCAGATCTAGCATAGGGATATAATAAACCTCCCCTCAAATCTTCGGTAGCCAGCTCCTATATATGAATAATGGGAGCCAGCTACTGTCTGAGAGCCAATTAAGCATATTCGAGGACCAAATTTGAAGTTATTTTGCCATGTTTTTCCCCTTAAAAGGGGTAAGGGTGATGTGGAGGTAGGAGTGACTGTGTAAAAATATTAAATAGGGAGTTGTTTGGGAGCCAAAAGAGCAGGCTCTTTTTGCTGAGCTGAGTCAGTTGATCTAGATCACTAAGAAGAGCCAGAATTCCCATCACTACACAGAATCATATCTGAAGGGACCAAAAATATCTGTAATGCAGCGCAAATTAGAGGTAAAACTGCTAATCATCTTATTAATTTAGTAAGAAAAAAACAACCCTTTAAAACTGACCCTACCTTAAATATCCCCTCTGATTAGTAAGGTTGGAGTAGGGTAATAAACATAAAACTAATTGTCTAAATCACATCTCTAGGGTCACTACAAAGCTGTACAGGGTGAAAGATGATCTTTATTCTTCTGGTGGCTTTCCCTTCCTGCCCCCGCCATCCTTACAGGGACTCAGAACCAGGAAGTTAAGGTTTTTCTGCTGCACCCTAAATATTGCACCTAGAATGTTGAGCCAATCAATGTCCTCTACCAACTTCTCATTGATACTTCTCTTTTCCTCAAGCCATTGCAAAATCATATGTAGAGAGAAGTTGCAGCTACATTCGCTCCGTCCTCTATTTTACATTACTACTCTAGAAAGGTTTTCTTTAGGACTGAGGAGGAGCTCTGTTCTCTTTAAGCTGAACAGCAGTGTGACAGTGTATTTTTCGCAACTCCCCCTGTTCAGGGAACATTTGCTCTCATGCTGACTTCTGATGTTCTCCCTTTATCTTTATGATGACAGCTGAATAACCATTGTTCAGCCTACTGTTACAGCCAGGACAGCACTAAAGCCTGGTGAGTCAACCCCAATGGACACCAGGTATGGCAAATTAACCCCTATACTTCCCTGTACCACCAGGGATTGTGACATTAACCCTTTCTCTGCACAAAACCACAAAGATACTGGCAGTAACCCCTTCTTTGCAGTAGATCACCAGGGATTTTGGACTTAACCCATTCTCTGCTCTAGACCACCAAGGAAAATGATATTAAAGGGTTTCTCCAAGATAATTAAAAATCTTGGAGAAAACCTGCCCTTGTCATACTCATCACTTTCTGCCCTCCTGCCATTGTTTGTTAGAGTGGGTTTGCATTAGATTTTGTAATTCCGTTATACTGTTCCGTTATAACAGGTGTGAGGGATTAGCTCCCTTTCGGGGGTCATTCTCACAATTATCTCCACCAACAACCGGATTTCAGATCCAACGTGAGATTTATTTTCGCCACCAGCAAAAACATAAATCATACAAAAAAAAGACCTGCCCATCTAGGCACTAACTACTACAAAAACATAAGCCCTGACTCACCTATACAGAGCGTTATTCACCCAAGGAACATAAATGCGGCTTTCTCCAGCCCTATAGTCCCGCAGCCTCCTGGCTGTAACCCTTCAACAGCTTCTGCGGGGATTGTGGCCCAGTAGTCCTCCCGACTCCAGCCTCATGACCCTTAGTCCCAGGTGTCACGGCGTCACCCAAAGATCCAGCTAGCACCTAGCCCTGTGGCCCCTCAGCCAACCCGGTTGAGACCACTTGTACATAGCCTCCACAAGACTCTGTTCACCAAACACTCTCCCCTCACTGACAGTCTGGGCTGGGCTCTTATCCCAGACTGATTGTGGCACCTGGTACTGCCTCAGACCTGATGATTGCCGGGGAAGACATGGAAACTCCTGCCATAAATCTCCCCTAGCAGCCATGAGGCCTGTCACTGCCTCACACAGGGTTATAACAGAATATAATGGAATTTAAGGACGGAACCCTTTAAAAGGCATTCAGTTTTGCTCCGTCCTAATACATTTCTATGGGCACAAATAACGGTTCCGTTTTGTCCTGTTTTGTATGACGGAAAAAATGTCCTGTCGCCAGGACACAACGGGAATGAATGTTCATAGAAATACTTGTTCATAATAACCTCCCCATGTAAATATGCTGCCTATTCCCCAACATAGGAGTAAAATGCCTATTTGTTGGGTGATATATCATTTATACAGTACATAAAGTCATAGTTTGTTGGCGACATGCCACCCTGTTAAATAGAGATGTGCTGCAAACAAACAATTAATCTGTATGGGGATGTGTGATCACAGTAGCAGTCATTCATCCATATGATTGCTTCATCTCCAGTCATTACACTGTGTACTCGCCCATGTAAATGGGCCCTTATGATCGGAGTGACTTTGATAAAAGCCATAACTGAATAACTGGGTTAGAGCATGTCTAAGAAAACAAATCTTGTGGGATGTTCCCTATATGCAGTGTTTACTACCAGAGATCTCTCCCATCATCTATTTATCGCCAGGACTGTGACGAGGGACATCTTCTGCGTCTGGAGGAAAGAAGATTTGTACACAAACATAGAAGAGGATTCTTTACGGTAAGAGCAGTGAGACTTTGGAACTCTCTGCCTGAGCAGGTGGTGATGGTGAATTCACTACCAGAGTTCAAGAGGGGCCTGGATGTATTTCTGGAGGGTAATAATATTACAGTTTATAGCTACTAGAGAGGGGTTGTTGATCCACGGAGTTATTCTGATTGCCTGATTGGAGTCAGGAAGGAATTTTTTTTCCCTAAAGTGAGAAAAATTGGCTTCTACCTCATAGTTTTTTTTTGTTTTGCCTTCCTCTGGATCAACTTGCAGGATAACAGGACAACTGGTGAACCAGTGAAGATTCAACATTGGGCACCCAAGGCTCATTAATGTGTTTGTTGAGTGAAGACTAGCCCATCTGGTCTTATCCCTCAGAAAACATACTGTAGTCCAAAGAATGGATGCATTATAGAAAGAAGGCAAGCTGCCGATGGTCCACTTAATGGAGGCCCCACCTTTCAATTCACTGAACTTTCTGTAAGCGTCTTGGTGCCTGATACCATGGGACAGCTACAGAGGTCTTGTGGGGTTAAGTCAGTGCTGTATTGCAGACACAAGGAGAACCTAAATAATATTAGTCAGGTGGTTTTGAGATTACGGCTGATGGGTGCCTAATCTTGTGTTAGTTCAATTTTTTCCACCAAAACACCTAAGAAAGATGCCAGAGCTAAAAGATGCTGCATTGTGAGAAGCTAGAAGTGGATTCAGTCAGAAAGAGAATTTTAAGTCATTGGTTTTTAATTTACCTCTTGCTTTGGCTCAAAAAACTGCAGCAGCATTTTTTCCAAAAAGCACTGCCCAGATTTAGTAAGCTTGTAGATGGTCTAAGCGTTGCCCGGCTCTCTAGACCTGCACCAGATTTATCACAGTGGCTCAGGCTGAATGACATATCTGGTGCAGGGATGGACACTTCTCTGACTCTATACCAACTATTAGTTGGCTTACACTGAGAAAGAATTTTACGCCAGATTTGAGCCAACATTTTGGAATAAAATGGTGCTTCTTAGGCTGTGCTCCCTTTCCCATAAAGCTCAGCTCTTAATTTCTACTAAGCTCTACCCCCTTGTCAAGAATGTCAGGGGAAAAACCACTCTAAGGCTAAGTTCACACGAACGTGTGTGATCCGTGGCCGTATTGCGGCCCGCAAATCGCGGGCCGCAATACACGGCCACAGTTCCGTGTGAATTCCGCATCACGGATGCGGACCCATTCACTTCAATGGGTCCGCAAATCCAGAATCGCGGAACGGCCGCACGGGACGGGACCCCTCGGAAGCACTACGGAGTGCCTCCGTGGGGTTACGTCCCGTACTTCCGTTCCGCTAAAAGATAGAACAAGTCCTATCTTTTAGCGGAACGGCCGGATCGCGGACCCATTAAAGTGAATGGGTCCGCGATCCGATGCGGCTGACCTACGGCCGGCGATCGTGCATTGCGGCCCGCTATTTGCGGGCCGCAGCACAGGCACGGGTCACACACGTTCGTGTGAACTCGGCCTAAGAGCGACATTCAATATGGTGGAAAATCATGTTTTGTCATGTTTTGCAAAAATGACAGATGCAATGGAATATAAAAAACTGAAATTAAGCTAAGTAAACCTCTGTTGTTAAATGCACTGAACGAAACAGTGCAGCATCCTGCACTGATTTATCCGGTAAAATGCTAGGTCTCATGACCGAAAACCAGCAGACCCCATTATATTTCATGGGGTCCATTGGTCTTCTGTTATTTTCATTGCTCTGCTGGAACAGGAGAATGAAAATAGCAGTGCAGATATGAATGAAGCCTAAGCTTGTGAGCAGAGATGCTGTGGGTCATGAGTTGAAACATTGTAGCATCCATGGTTTATCTTCTGGGAAAATTGATTAAGCAGGTGGTTGCTCATCTATTGTAAACTACTGTATACAGAGTTTTAATTGTAACTGTGGCTGAATGTGCCTCACATTATAATTTATATGGAGCCTCCACTAATCCACTACTTGAATAGGCCACGGTACCTCTTCATCATATACAAGTACAGTGTCATACATTGTGTAGCCTTTTAAGATGTTTTTGGGTCTCCTTTTTGGGTCACCTTAGGCAAATCCTGTTAACTACAGTAATACATGAACAGAACACCTGCCTCTGACTTTAGTAATTTGTGTCTCTATACTTACCCCGGTCTCCCTGCTGTGCACCTGAAAATGGGCATTGGAATGCATTGAGAGGACTGCTGGGCACATACACATAATGGAGAGGACTATATGCATTTCACAGCTGGTTTGCGTATGAGTATCAACCTATAAATTACTATTCCACAGTCAGTGGCAGGGGAGCTATACATTTATTTCTCTACTTAATAGGCGTTGTCAGGGCTTGACAGATCAGATACCCTTTTAATAGATAAAATATCACTGTCACCACCATGTGAGTGCAAGCATAACAGTGGACATACCTAGACATATAGTACTGTATGTGAGAAAATAATCCCTACACTATATCCAGTGTAAAGGTTATTACATTTACAAACATTCTTCTCGATGTGATATGGCAAGGCCATATGGCAAGGCTTCCGCTAGCAAGTGCCGCTCCTCTTGTGTAAATATGCAGATAACAAATACATATTTGTAGAGAAAAGAGCATCATGGCTGCATAGAATAAATTTTACTGCGCACCGCACCTAGTAGTAGAAAATCCCAGGTCCAAGATGTGATTATATTGGGGTCCTTGTATTCTAAGAAATTACTGAATGACAATGAATTTCTATAGCTAAGTAGACAGTTCCTGCCATTTTAGGCTCACACATATCTGGTTAAGTCCCCTCCGACATGGTGCAAAAAACAAGGGAAGTGAAGCAAGAACTGATCCCATAGTTTTCTAAGGCTACTTTCACACTTGCGTTGTGCTGTCCGGTTTTGAGATCTAGCACAGGGTCTCAGAACCACAGCACAACGCTTCAGTTTTGTCCCCAATCATTGTCCATAGGGAGAAAACTGAACAAACCGGAAAAGAGTGCATCAGAATACATTCCGTTCCGATTTGTTGCGTTCTCATGCTGGACACAAAATCACTGCAAGCAGCGTTTTTGTGTGCAGCATGGGAAACTGATCCAGACAGATCCGGCATGAAACACAATGTGAGTTAAAGAGGACCTTTCACCAGAATAAAGTATCTAAACTGACTATATAGACGTGTCGAGCGGCGCCCACTGCACTTACTATTATCCCTGGGCGAGGCTCCGTTCTCCGGTTATAGCCTCCGGTATGTTCATAGTTAGGCTCCACCCAGGGGAACCTGACGGTGTCTCTTTCTCCTATGCTGTAGCGCTGGCCAATCGCAGCGCTCAGCTCATAGCCAGCCTGCGATTGGCCAGCGCTACAGCATAGGAGAAGGAGACCGCGGCAGGTTCCCCTGGGTGGAGCCTAACTATGAACATACCGGAGGCTATATCGGGAGAACGGAGCGCCTCCCAGGGATGATAGTAAGTGCAGGGGGATCCCTGGGTGCCGCTCTACACGTCTGTATAGTCAGTTTAGATACTTTATTCTGGTGAAAGGTCTTCTTTAATGGTGCCAGATCTGTTTTTTGATCTAGCGCCCATTGACTTTCAATAGTTTTAGTGTCGGATCCGGTTTATTCATTTTCAATATAATACTACCGGATCCGTTCTGAACGGATGCAACCAGTTATATTAGAACGGAAGTGTTTTGTTGTGGTTTTGAGACCCCTTGCTGGATCTCAAAACCGTCCAGCAAAAACGCTGATGTGAAAGTAGCCTAAGGGATTGTTCCCATACATCCGGTGCATTACTTATGATGCTGGATGTCAAATAGCACCAGACAGAAAAACTGTGCATGATATGTTTTCTGTCCAATGCTATCAATGGATAAAAGCCAGTTCTGTGCGCTGAAGTACTGTCCACATGTGTCTGGCTCCAGGCCTAAAACAACCGGCCAGGCACAACTGATATATGTGAAGTGGGCCTTAAAGGGGACCTATCCTAATGCTCTGCTCTCTGAGGGCAGGATAGTATAGTGACAAACATGCTGATTTCATGGTCTGTCACTTAGGAGTTAACATGAAGTAGTTTTTCAGTACCCCCAAGTTAATTTGTGCAGCTTGCCCTGCAGCAAAGAGTCCAATGCATTCATGATATGTGTCCCACTAAGATGAGCATCGGAGCATTTCATACTCCGATGCTCTCCTTTGCCCTGCGCTAAATTACACAGGGCAAAAGCATTTTCAGGAGATCCAGTGATGTTCCGGCTCTCCATAGGGCTGCCAGGCGGAGGCTTCCTCCCAACAGTGTTCCCGGTGATGTCACCAGCACTAATAGGCGGGCTTTAGCTCTGCCCTAGCCTTGGGGGGGGGGGGGGGGGGTAATTCTGGGTATGTCCGGGTTCAGTTCTGGATGACAGGTTTCTTCATATACACTGTAATATAGAGAAACCTGTCAGCATTCTAAGATATAATTTTTTCCGCAATTACTTTGGTTTTTAAAAGATTTTTTTTTATTTGGACTTCTGACCTGTTTTTACCATGTATACAAAACCCATGATGCACTTCTTCTGTCTCTGTTGCCGCTCCAGAACCACCTCTAATAACACCCAGCTAGTTTAGCTCCTCCCACCTCCCAGCTAGTTATATAGACATTCCCCTTTCGCTGACACGCCCATGGACATAGCATCACAGGAAATAATAAAGAGCTGCCAGAACATCCCAGAACAGAACATAGATAGGAGAAGTAAATGGAAAATAAATACAAAATTACAGTTACCTTCATAAATGATTATCTTAAAGGATGTTGATGCAAACTAGAAAACTATTTTAGGTTAAATTCTATATCTTTTTAATAGAAAAGAAGCATTTGTATGTTTAATACAAAACTGATGTTTTGGGAAAATAGCAAATATGAAAGGGTAAACAAGGCAGTCCTATATTTGTAATGAAATAAAAAAAAATTCAATAAAAATAGGAGAGTTTTTCAACAGTGTTTTTGTGGGGAGAAATTTCTAAGCAGTGTTCCGCCAAAGAGTTTTCCAAAAGACATAAAAATACAATCTTAGGTAAGAAATGAAGAGCCTTTATCTTGAAAGCACATGACATAGTTTTCTAAACTGTAAGCTTCACGCTAACCCTGCCCCTGAATAACCTGGTCATAACTTAAAGTGGCACTGTACTATCATTAAAATTTTGATATGTTATAAGGACATATGAAAAGTTTAGATTGGTGAGATGGTGTCAAGCATGTGTGGCGGCAACCAGTTGAGGAGTACAAAAACAAGTGTGTCTTGCCTACAGTCAAGCACGGTGGTGGGAGTGTCATCTTTTGGGGATGAATGAGTGCTGCCAGCTGTGGGGAGCTACAGTTCATTGAGGGAACCATGAATGCCAACATATACTGTGACATACTGACGCAGAGCATGATCCCCTCCCTTCGGAAACTGAGCCTCCAAGATGACCTCTGCCTTGCTAAAGAAACTGAGGGTAAAGATGCTGGACTGGCCAAACACCCTATTGAGCATATGTGGGGCATCCTCAAACGTATGGTGGAGGAGCGTAAGGTCTCTAACATCCACGAGCTCCGTGATGTTGTCATGGAGGAGTGGAAGAGGATTGCAGTGGCAAACTGTGAAGCTCTAGTGAACTCCATGCCCAAGAGAGTTAAGGCAGTGCTGGAAAATAATGGTGGCCACACAAAATATTGACACTTTGGGCACAATTTGGCCATTCTAACTTAGGGGTGAACTCACGTTTGTTGCCAGCGGTTTAGACATTAATGGCTGTGTGTTGAGTTATTTTGAGGGCACACCAAATTTACACTGTTATACAAGCTGTACACTGACTACTTTAAATTGTATCAAAGTGTCTTCTCTTATCTTCAATGTTGTCTCATGAAAAAGATCTAATAAAATATTTACAAAAATGTGAGGGGTGTACTCACTTAGATACATGTATAATTGTCATTATGCATCCTGCAACAGTTTTAAAGTAAATATTTGCCCATAAAATGTACACATGATTGATGACATATTAAAAGTATGCGATTGCAAAAAATTGGAATTGTATGTCCATACATAAAAAGCATATAACTCTCCTTGACATGTCTTCCACCTATATCACCTTAATGGGATTATCATCAAATGAGCTCTGTAGAACTGCCTTAGAAATGAGTAAATGTTTAGTTAGTGTGCGTAGCACATTTACAGCATTGTAAAAGGTATTGCTTGTGACATGTATAGACTGAGAATATATTAGGCTATTTTAATATGGAAAAATACAAGTTTATGATATCTGTAATAAAAAAAAACACACATTCCATGCTCCACTATAATACGTGCACACTGTAAGGCAGCTTATCTTCTACATAACTACATAACAAAGGAAGAAATTAATCCCGGATTAAATATCCATGTGTGTTGTATATGACCCGTTTGAACTGCTGCATGGAATTATTTTTGTGCTAGGTACACCGGTTAGGCTAAGAAAGAGACAAGAGACAATGCAAGCCTAGTTTCTAGATATTTAAGGAAAAATAATAGTAATAAAGTAATCTTATACAATTTTATTTATGGTTTACTCACCTCTGTCACATTTGAAACATTAACTAATTTTTTAGTCTGCGCCACATGTCCCAGTACACCAGTATCCAAAGGAAAAACAATTTCACAGTCTGGTGGCACCAAGCATTCTTCCATGGTAGCATCCTTATAGACATTAAAGAGTCTGGTGGCCAATTCCGCAGTACCATTCCTCATGCGATACATGAACAAACTCATACGGTCCGCTTGAATAATAAACGATATCCTCTTGAGTACATTGAACACACATCTTTCCACATTGAGGTTTTCTTGGAATCCTCTAATCAGATCGAAGACTATTTCACTTTCATCCACGCTGCTTAGGTCATGGTATGTACTGAAGTCCACATTGGTGTTGTCAGTGCTCAGAAGATCAAATATAATGCCAGGTCGAAATTTATTGTCATAGTAATCTTTGGCAAAAGTTGGGTTGGAGTCTAAATATTTCTCCACTGCCTCCTCTGTCAGTGCGCTCATGTTGACTACAGTACTTACGGATCAGATTGCACCTTCCCAGGAATGCCTCTGAATCCAGTGGAGATAGTTCAATGCATTAAAATAAAAATAAAATAAATAAAATAAATTAGAGAAACCCAGGGAAATTCAGAAATCCCATGGGTGTTTCTCCTTCAGGGGGACAGAAGGAGCTCATGCCATCTCCCTGCTCTGAGCTGTAAGCCTGATTTGGAAGCATTCGTGTAAGATGATTCTTAGCAAGGCCAGCATTATTCCACTAATAGTGAAGGTGAAATGGGGATTACCCTGATCATTTTAAATGGTCACATGACTTTTCTATAATCCAGTAACCAATCACATTAAAGGCTGAAGACGATTGCCAATGATGCTCAGTACACTGTGTATGGCAGATTAAGAATGAGTAAAGGAAAACAACATGCTGGTAGAAGAAAACTGATCAACAATTCACAGTATGCTAAAGGATGCACACAAGTGGAATTGGGATACTGCAATCGCAGCTGCTTTATTTACTTTATAACTAAAAGGGGTTATCAGGGAATTAAGAAAATGAAAATACTTAAAAATTACTTTATTATAAAGATATTGCCAAATACCTTTCGTTAGTTATAATAAGTGTTGAGCGAAGGGAGCTTCAAATGCTTCATCCGAAGTCGCTTCGTTCAAAACTTTGGAATAAGGGCTTGTTGACACAACCGTGCCGTTTTTTGCGGTCTGCAAATTGCGGATCCGCACAAAAACAGATGCCGCCTGTGTGCCTTCCGCAATTTGCGGAACGGAACAGGAGGCCCATTATAGAAATGCCTATTCTTGTCCGCAAAACGGACAAGAATAGGACAGGACTTATAATTTTTGTGGGGCCACGGGACAGAGCAACAGATGTGGACAGCACACAGAGTGCTGTCCGCATCTTTTGCAGACCCATTGAAATGAATGGTTCCGTACATGGACCGTATGCGGAACGCAGAAAACGGCCCGTATACAAAACGCAAAATAAGTTTGTGTGAATGAGCCCTAATACTGTACGGAGATCCGTCTCCATACAGTATTAGAATGTGTGGGCTCTGATGAGCCAAAGTTAGTTATTCACGAAGTCGCGCGTGACTTCGTTGAATAATTTCGGTAGTTGATTTTTAAAGTGGAAAACCATTTTAAAACTTGAAACCGAACTAAGCTTCGGTTCCAAGGTACTAGTCGGAACTCAAACCGAGTTCAGTTTCAAGTTTTAAAGTGGTTTTCCACTTTAAAAATCAACTACCGAAGTTATTCAACGAAGTCACGTGCGACTTTGTGAATAACCAAGTTCGCTCACCGGAGCCCATACATTGTAATACTGTACAGAGATGGATCTCCGTACAGTATTATTCAGAAGTTTTTAATGAAGCGACTACGGATGAAGTATCCGAAGCTCGCATCGCTCAACACTAGTTATAATGGCTCGTTTTGCCTCAGGAGCAATCACTAGGAGAAATTAAATGGCCACTGTCCTATTAGTACACATAAAATCTGTCCTAATCACACAGGAGGACAAGTTACTTCACAACATTGAGCTAAAGAGCTGCCTCAGCCTCCGCTCTGCTAGTCAGAGATTATGATCCTTAATACAGCTGATAAGATCTTTAGCTGAATCTCTGTGGGGATGGAGTTCATGAGGAGACATGAAGTACAGAGAGGACAGGCAGAATAGACTGTGGTAATGTGGGGCTGTGGTAATGGAGACTGCATACAAGAGCTGCTTGCTGCTCATTACCCCACCTCCTCTCTGTACTTCATGTCTCCTCATGAACTCAATACATACAGAGATTCAGCTAAAGATCATATTAAACTGTATTCGGGATCATAATCCCTGACAAGCAGAGCAGAGAGGAGGATGAGGCATCTCTTTAGCTCAGTGTTGTGAAGTACCTTGTCCTTTTTGTACTAATGGGATGGCAGCCATTTTATTTTCCCTGATGATTGCTCCCCAGACAAAATGAGCCATTATAACTAATAAAAGGTATTTGGGAATATATTTACAGTATAATAAAGTAATATTTAATTCTTTTCTGGTATTTTATCTTCTTAATTCCCAGAGAACCACTTTAAAGGGGCTCCCCAGACTTTCCAAGATCTCCATGCTTTTCCAGCCCTATGAAGGAACACTGCTTGGTTAATACTTACCCGTCACTCGTGCCGCCATCACTGCTGCACTCACATGGGCTGTGGGCTCTTATACTCACGTCCCAACTGGATGTGTTCCCTTGTCATCCTATGCAGCTGAACAGGAAGACTGTGAAATATTTCCGATTGGAACTTGAGCCAACGGCATTGGTGACATGAGTGACACTGGCTGTCTTTCTTCCATAGGACAGAAGAAAGCATCAGGTTTTAGAAAACCCAGGAAAACCCCTTTAAAATGGTTTAATTGAAAGGAATGTATTGTCAGAAAATGACATTTAAATCAAGGTTTAACCATAAATATTTTAGAAAAGGATTTTTGGTAGCATCCAGTTCGCTGTAGGTCACTTGTTAACTTTGTTGTATACTGTATGGAGTCATGGGATGAGGAGAATCTCGTTATCATTAGAGGATGAGCATGTTAATGACAGCTCCATTGTAGGCCCAGAAAAGGCAGGATAGTAAACGATGCACACAGATAAGGCTATTCTTCCCTTTTCTCTAAGGGTGGGAGCTGTACTCCATTACTTCACAGAGCACTCAAGTACTTTTTGTAAAGGTCCACATACCTGGGTGTGCTATCCGGTGAAGGTCTGAGCAGCAAAAAAATCTAAGGAGGGACAATACCAGTGGTGTGTAGTATGCTGCAGCAATTATTATTATTTTTTCAATAAAACCATACCTCTAATCCCACCCAATCCCCTTTGTGCCCCACCCCCCACAGTGTAATGATGCCCCACAGTGCCTCCCCACACTCTAAGGGTGCTCTCTTAGTACCCCAACAGTATAAGAATGTCACCTTAGTGCCACCTCACTATAGTGATGCCCCTTAGAGAACCCTAGACCAAACTGCAACCCACAACCCACTTATTTATCGTGAAGTGCCAACACGGCAATTTAACCGGAACACTACATTCCAATATAGTATATCTTCCATGTACTTTATCATTTAGATATAATATCCCGCCTACATTTAATGTGCTGCCTGTGCTGTTCAGAGTGCCCTGCCCTGATGAATGGCAGGAAAAGTCTAAGGCATATTGGTACACCATAGACTTTTTCCAGGGTGTCGGTGCCCACAGAGAAGGCTCTGAGTGCCGCCTTTGGCAGCCGTACACTGCCCTAGACAGTAACGATGACACTTAGTGCCCCTCAGACAATATGATTCCCCACAAGGTGTGATTACCACTTAGTTCCTCCCCACACAGTATGATGTCCCCTTAGTATCCCAAGCATTATGATGGCCCTAAGTGCCCTCTCATAGTAGGATGCCCCCCACGTGCCCTCCATGTAGAATGAGGCCCCCTTAGACCCCTCACTCACAGTGATGCACCCTAAGTGGCCCTCACAGAGTAAAATACTAGTTACAGTACATAGTTTATAGGGCTATGCGTCCATCCAGTTCAGCTTGTTATATTGCAAGATATGATGTTCCCATAAGTGTTCCCCACACAGTGACGCCCCTTAAGTGCCCCTAAACAGAGTGATGGCCTCTTAAGTGTCCCCAACACATTAATATGCCCCCCCCTTAAGTGGCCCCCACCCAGTGATGCCCTTTAAGTGTCCCCTCACAGAGTGATGCCCCTTTACATGCCTCCTACACAGTATAACATCCCCTTAAGTGGCCCACACACAGTGATACCCTCTTAAGCGCCTTCTCATAGAGTGATGCCCCATGACAAAGTGCAGATTGATGCCCACTTAAGTGCCCCCATGGAGGGATGCCTTATACTGCTTCTAGTTCAAATACTCACCTACCCCACTTTCCCCCACCATCAGCTCGCTGCTTCTCAATTTGTCATTGGTTATTCAGTGCAATCAGCCGCGATGCATTGATGTCATCACACCTGTTGCACTAAGCCACAGATAGCACAGAGCTCAGTGCTGTGCTGTCTGTGATCAGTGTAGCAGGGATAATGAATTTCCAGCAGAGTCAATATACATAAATATTGTGGGGTATATAATTGTAAACAGTTCCAGCATATAGAGTAACCCCTAAAATAACAATTTTATTGGTATACCTTAAAAGGGGATCCCGATTGGGTCCACTCGTTATAACATAAATAATATACAAACAGAGTAGTGTGTCCTATAATCACATCCAGTGTAATTGGTAACCTGGGGTACGGGGATATTTGTCCCTATAGCTACCCCTATCCTATAACCTCAGCCCAGGGAGGGCTCCTAATGGTGGAGGCCCCCTGTCCACGTACCTAGACTTCTACCCCTCACAGGTCCCTATGGGGGTGTAGCAGGTATGTTTCTAGATTACCAAGGTATGAGGTGAGGATAATAATTATTCATACACATATATATATATATATATCTCAACTGGATGCAAAAAGAAAAGAAAAAACAATGACGTGGTACAGACATATACAAAAATACGATTGGTCAGGGTTGACTGGATAGTCATACACCTTAACTACCTCGACGCGTTTCCCCCTAGACAGTGCTATGGGATCATCAGGAGGTATAATAAAACATTAGTCTATACAGAGTAAATGTAACCATATAGATACTGGCATAAAGCCAGGTCACATGGAAAAGTGCTACACAATATACACCAGCATAAAGCCAGGTCGCACATATAAAGTGAGATAGTTGCTCTACATTAATTGATTGAGGGGGTAAGTAGTCAGGCCAGTAGGTATGCTTGATAGCATCATATCAGGCCAGTTATGTGCACATTTAGATGATCGTGCCTGCAGCGGACTCCTTCAGAGGTAGACAGTATATTCTGCATCCTATGGGGCAGAAAATAATCATATACCTAAGTCAGTTTGACGTTTATCATCCAGATATGTATAAGTGCTGAGATCAGTGCGGACTCACAGTTTAGGTGGTAAGGAAGATCCCAGCAAGATATTATTCCTGTTGTCCCCCTATCATGGAGTCCTAGCAAGACCCACACTAAAATCAAAAGTCATAGTCACAAATAGTGCTCATGCTGAATAAGAGATAAACAATCAAGAGACTTGTGGTTCTAATGAAAAGGTATATTCAACTTACATGCTGGAGTCCTTCCCTGTGTTCACATTCCCCCTGGTAGGCGATTTATGACTGATGCTGCAGCTGTATTTAAAGTGCTGCCACTTAGCGCCCTGAGGCCCTATTGGTAGTCTACCTGGCTTCCGGGTTAGTCCCACTTCCTGTTGTTGGAACGCATATGCGTTCCACAAGGCGGATGTTCCGGTTATTCACACAGCCGAATGGCACAGTCAATGCTGCGCTGTCCTTCCGGTCTCTGGAACGCACATGCGTTCCAAATAGCGGCCTCCTATCTCTGAGTCTCTTCCTGGTTCCTGTATGTATAATCCTGTGGTGTATTATTACGTTCCACACGATACTTCTATCCCCAATTACAGCACCATGGCCAAATCGATTAAATTGTGCCCTATTTAGGTAGGAAGACTTTATAGTGGATTTTATCATGTCTATGGTTATATAATAAACCGTAGTGAGTTTGCCCTCACTTCTCATCAATATAGATGAGGGCATACCTATCACAGGCATATATATTAATACCTCATAAATCACACCCAGAAAGAGATTTGTAAATGGATAAGATAGAGAGAGATTCTATTGGTGGAAAAGACGCAAACACAGTAATTATGGGACATAATTCATCTACTATGTGGGCAATTATATAGATGCCAGGGTGGTGCACCATAATAAAAGATCTCAAAAGCGTTGCAGCATAGTCACACTTAATCCTGATATATATTATCACAAAAGAAATAACCGCAGTTCGTGGTCAATCTCAAGACAGTGACCTGATGTTGAGTCACCAATGTCAAAAAATGATATAACATAATATTTCATGCTTTACGCATGTGGTCTAATTTTCGTACACTGTGTTCAATCAGAAAAGGCTCGGCTTTAGGGGTGGATAGGGATATTTCGAACAAGGCCACAACTCAAAGGAAACAGGTAAATGTCAGCCTTTCATTAATACCCAAAGGCGCCTGGGATTTGAATCTATGGATCCACATACACTCCTTTTGCAGTATCTTATTGTCCCAGTTCCCACCTCTAGGAGATGGTGGTACCAATTCTAACACAGAGAATTTGAGGCATAGAGGGTCCCCCATGTACATCATTGATATGAGAAGCTACTGGTGTGGCCTTTTTATTAATAACATCGTTAACATGCTCACATATTCTCCTACGTAGCTCTCTTATCGTTTTCCCTATGTATAGCAGGAATAACGCATTGATGTCATCGTGCCTAATTACGATGAACCATCGATGGGGCCACATAAGGGGGACAGCTTTCTGTGTGGAGAACACTTGAAGGGGTTGGCTACTTTCTGGCTACTGTTGACCAATGTGTATGTAAGATGGCGACATGACACTTACTAATATAGCCTTTATTGATATTCTATGTTGTTTGCTAGATTTTAAAAGCAATGTCCCTTTGTAGGTGAAAACTTATGTGATGTCCCTATAGACGTCCTATCCATAAGATGGCCATTGATGGACAGTCATGTGACCGGACACATCACACAGAATCCTTTGAAAATATTTTGCCCAGTTGATAGACTTTGACCTGCCTGTAAGAGCTCATGCACACGACCGCTCTGTGTTTTGCGGTCCACAAATTGCAGATCCACAAAACACGGATGCCGCCCGTGTGCGTTCCACAATTTACGGAACGGGCCACCCATGATAGAAATGTCCCTGTCCATTTTTTTTTACAGGGCCACTGAATGGACCAACGGATGCAGACAGCACACGGAGTGCTGTCCGCACCTTTTGTGGCCCCATTGAAATGAATGGCAAAACAAAGGTGAAAGAGCAGCACAACCGGACCTTTAGACTAAAACCGGAATGCAACAGCCGTGGAGGGACCACAGATCCTAGCAGTCCCGGAACAACGATGCAAAGTAGGAATCACAGCAGCATATCCAGTGCGTCTTTTAATGGAAGCTTTGAGTGCACACACAGACAAAATACGACATTTCGCCTACGCAGTAGCCTTTATCAAGTATACAAATGGTAAAAACTAGCAATGTTAAATACATATATGTGACCACTCCCACAACATATTGGAGCCAATCGTTAGGGGGCTCAGCCCACTCGATACATCAGTGCAATTAAAAACAGCCTCTTGAATAATCAGGCCATCTGAAATATATAAATGTGTACCTGAAACATATGAAACATCGTCTGATAGTGCTAGGTATCCTCACATCCACTTTGGCGTCTGGCCAATCGCAATGCGCATGTCCGTGATGTCATTGCGCTATCTGCGTGATGCGCAGCTGTCAATCACGTGACCAACGTGTCATCAGATCACGTGATGGTCGTGTGTTGGGCGCAAGGACCTTTGCCCATATGTAACTGCAACCACATGGAAGGTCTTGTCACCGGACCTCCCCGCTCAGCCCATGTGTGTCAATGGGGACACATAATGTATCTCACATAGACTACAACATAGGGACAGAGCGGTATATCCACCTTAATTATAAAATGGATAATCCATGAGGTCGGACACACGTAGAGCCCGGCCATCTGACGATTAATGGATAGGGGGAAAAAAGGGCATGACTCCAATGGAGTCAGACGAAACAATGTATCAGATACACAACACATAAATATATATTGTGAATATACGTGTACAATAGTGACAAAACAAAATAAATCATAATCTACCATTAAAAACATTATCTATACTGAGTCAGACATGAATGGAACTCTACCTATCTATACTGTTTACATTAAATTCAATATTGAGATCCTGGGGTTGTAACGATTGTAAAGTAAAGATCCATTTCAGCTCTTTTTTTCTCAACATACGTTCCCTATCACCACCCCTTTTGGGGATGTCAACAGAGTCAATGACCCTAAATCTTAATTGGCTGACAGAGTGTCCACAGTCAATGAAGTGCTTAGCCACCGGTTTGTCCACCATTTTTTTTCCTAATAGCACTTTTGTGTTTGTTAATGCGCTCCCTAATTTCCATGGTTGTTTCTCCCACATAGATCAAACTACAGGGACAAACAATCATGCCAGATGGCACAAAAAATATGTGTAATATCCCGGCATATGGGGAGGGGGGGTTATAGGATTGGATAACCACTTTAACTCTTGATATCATCTTTGATGTGTTAATATGTTTTTTTCAGCTATTACTATCCACAAGGACCAGCATGTAGAATTGAATGGGATTTTGTCTCTTGTTGGATATGTAAACAAATGCTCCATGTTATGCAGTGGATGTGGAACCACTGTGTCAACCAGCAGATTTGACTTGGGTCTACTATTAAGGGTGTTATCCTGCCAAACCTTTGGGTTTCACCCTTTAACCCCTAATACAGGGATCTTGGCTTTGCTGCACAGGAACCACCAGGCTGCTAACTCCTAGAGTCGTCTCAGATTGGTTGATAGCTGACCCAGGGGGTCAAGAGACACATGTGCAGAGCACCGAGGGAACAGGCAAAACCATAGACAGGGACAGACTGAAGTCAGGGCAGGCAGAATACGGAAGTTGCAACAACAACCACCGGGAACGTTCCCTCTGATGCACAGCTATTTGACATGTTCAATGTGTTGTTCCTTGTGTTGAACATAGATCTTTGAAGTTTTGAACTTTGTGTTGATAACTTTTGAATCACAAGAGATATTTTAAATCTTATTGCTGCAATCGATTTCTGAGAAAATTCTGGTCTTCTTTGATATCCTACATCACCCCCTTCCCATTAGAAAAATTTGCCCTAATTTAACGATGAGCCCAGTCCAGATATTTGACATATTCCCGTTCCATATATAGAAGCAAGGTATGCATACCTTCTCCATATATTAACTAATGCTACTGAGTAGTGTTCAGCAAATCGAAATATCTGAAGTGGACTTCGATCCAAATTTCAGGAAAAATTCAATTTGCCACAAAACCGAAATTGATGGCGAAAGTAAAAAAAAATAAACTCACCTCATCCACTTGATCGGGAGAGGCCATCCACTCCCATCTTGATTGAAGAAAACATGCCAAAGGACCTGTGGCGAACGTGATGACCTCACCCCGTAATAGAGGTGGGTGTATGTGGTGACATAACATCACACTCACAGCAGGTCCTTTGGCGGATTTTCTTCAATCAAGATGGGAGCAAACAGCCTCCCCACGATTAAGAGGATGAGGTGAGTATAATTATTATTTTTTAACCTGATTAACGCCCCGACCAACTGGATGTGAGTCACAGATGCCACAATCAGCGTTGAATGCTGCATCTGCGGGGTTAAATGACCGAGGGGGGGGGCAGGCGCAATCATTTTTACCCTTCATTGCGCCCGTTTCATACAAAGGAAAGTTAGTTATGACAAAATAATTTCGAACTAGTTGAATTTCTTTTCAAAATTCGGTGAAGCTGCCAAACTGAATTTTTAAAAACTTCACTCATCTGAACTACTGAGCAAGGAACAAGACAGCTTGAAAAAATATTTGGCAGCATAAGAAAGGTTGTGTAGTTCATCTAGAAATACTAACCATCAATACTATCTGCTACAGCACGCAACAAAACTATCATCACCAATATACATCAGCATCTACAAACTGTTACCACATATGTGCATGGACACAGAGAGAAGGTCAGCAGAGAGCAAGTCATTTGAACACCGCTCATACCGAACACAGATCATATAAGTCTATCTATACCACTATGTTGTATTGAGTGGTCTCTGAATGCACTTGTAGGACTTCTATCAATTAGAAGAAACAAAGCACAATTTTATCTATCTTTTCCAAAGTGAATATATAAATAGCCTTCCAGCTTTGTATATAAATATATAAATAGCCTGATTTAAATACGTGCAGTACTGTATATGTAGCTGTAGTCTGTTCTCCCTGCTGGCACAGAGAGAGGTAACAAATGGAGCAGACACTGAACAAATGTGGAACTATCTTACTGAATTAAGAAGCCAGATGGCACAAAGAGAGGTATCAACTGTGGGCACTATATGAGAGGAACTAAACTTAATGGTGGCATGACGTGGGAAGCACTAGAAGGGTGCACTATAATACTGGAGGAACTACAGAGGGCATTATAACTACTGAGGGCACTACAGGTCTCCATTATAATTGTTCAGGGCACTAAAGAGGGTATTATATCTACTGAGGGTAGAGAGTTGGCTTTATATCTACTGGAGGGCTTTACAAGGGCGTATTAAAACTACAAGGGGCTCTACAAGTGGGTATTATAACTACTGGATGCTCTACAGGGGGACCTTGTTACTACTGGGAACACATTAGGGAGTCTTATTACTTTTATGGGCACCTTAGGGGGGTCTTATTACTACTGTGGGCACTGTGGGACAATAATACAACTGGAAATTCTTTGGGGAAATTATTAATTGGGCACAATATGGAGGGCACTAATACTAACAGGGTCAATCTGTGGGAACATTATCACTGTTGGGTGGCAGCATGCCGATAAGCCAGCAGGATGGAAGCAGTGGGAGATCGGGAGCCAAATGCGCACGGGGTAGACCATCTGCTACTCAGGAGCCTACCTATTAGGAAACAACTAGTGGTGCACAGGTTCATAAAGGCAGCGTCAGGCAGTACGCACGGAGTGGTGGGGGTAAAATAGCAGAAGGTGAAGCACGTTCAGGGTGCATATGTTGGCACTACGGCCCTGCGTCAACATATGGAGCGTCACCATGAAGTGGCCTGGAAAAACGATGGCACTAATGTAATGGTACAGCCGGACACAGCAAGCGCTGCATCTCCTAGTAGCCCTCACCCCTTCTCTAGCAGTTAGGGCTCCTCAAACTTGGCAAAAGGAAGCTGTTGTTCCTTCCCTTCATCTGATGCTCCTCCTCCTCATCACTTGTTTTGCCAGCAATCGATCACTCCTGCCATGCTAAACACACGTTCAGATAATACACTGGCTGCAGTCTGGGGCAGCACCTCCAAGGCGTAAAGGGCAAGCTCAGGCCATGTGCCCAATTTGGAGACCCAGAAGTTGAAGGGGGCAGACCCATCAGTCAGTACGTGTAGGCGTGTGCACACATACTGCTCCACCACGTTGCTGAAATGCTGCCTCCTGCTAAGACGTTCTATATCAGCTGGTGGTAATGGTTGTTGTGGCATGCTGACAAAACTTTTCCACATTTCGGCCATGCTAACCCTGCCTTCTGAGGTGCTGGTAGTGCCCCAGCTACTTTGGCGACCTCTTCCTCCTCCTCAGCCTTCGCCTTGTGCTTCCACTGAGCCCCCGCTGTCAGGTGGGAATGCCATCAGCAGCGCGTCTACCAGCGTGTGCTGGTAGTCGCGCATCTTCCGATCAGTAACAGACGTTTTTACAAAATTTAGTTCCCTGTCAGCAATGCAGTGCAGGGGTTTTTCACTGGCAAAAATGGGTTAATGTCAACCATCAAAGTAACAGACAAATTTTTAGAAATTTAGGTCCCTGTCACCTATGCAGAGCAGAGGTTTATTCACGGCAAAACTGGGTTCATGTCACCCACCAATGGAACAGACGATTTTGCAAAACTTAGGTCTCAGTCACCTATGCAGAGCAGGGGTTTGTATACGACAAAAATTGTAAAATGTCACCTGAGAATGTAACAGACGATTTTCTGAAATTTAGGTCCCTGTCATCTATGCAGAGCAGGGGTTTGTATATGGCAAAAATTGTAAAATGTCACCCAAGAATGTAACAGATGCTTTTGCACCCTGCTCCCTATTTTGCTGTGCTGGTGCCTCTGTGCGACCACCGCCTCTTCCTCCAAACTGCACACGTCACTTGCATGACCTTGATTCCATGTGGGGTCTAGTACCTCATCATCCTCCACATCATCTTCCACCCACTCTTTACCCCTGCCCTCCTTGTCGGTCTGCAGACTGCAGAAAGCCGCAGCAGCTGGCACCTGTGTTTCGTCATCATCCGAGACGTGTTGCGGTGGTCCTCCCATGTACTCATCCTGAAACATTAGTGGTTGGGCATCGGTGCACTCAATCTCTTCCACTTCTGGGCAGGGCTATGTGGATGGCCCATGGAAACCCTGTCAGCAGAGTCATCAAAAAGCAGAAGAGACTGCTGCATGACTTGGGGCTCAGACTGTTTGCCTGATTTGCAAGGGGGTGAGTTGAAAGACAGATGGCCATGGGCTGTAGGTGCCAACTCTGAGCTTTCAGCAGGGGACTGGGTCGGAGACAATGTGAAGGAACTGGAGGCACTGTCAGCAACCCAATCTACTATCGCCTGTACTTGTTCTGGCCTCACCATTCGGAATGTCATAAATGCAGCGCAGGCCACAAATGTACTATCTAGCACAAAAAGTGTGCTTTTTTCTAACAACAATGTAACATAAGTATTTAACGGTTTTATTGGACTGTCAGAAATGCAGCGCAGGCTGCAAAGGTACTTTATGGGGAAAAAAAAACGATTTTTTTCACCCACAGTGAAACAGATGGATTTACTGATTTTATTTCAGATTTGCAGTGCAGGCCGCAAAGGTACTTTATGGCCCAAAAAAAGTGTTTTTTTGACCCACAATGTCCCAGTATTCACTGATTATATTTCACTATCAGATTTGCAGTACAGGCCGCAAAGGTACTTTATGGGGGAAAAAAAAAAAAGATTTTTTCACCCACAGTGAAACAGATGGATTTACTGATTATATTTCACTATCAGATTTGCAGTGCAGGCCGCAAAGGTACTTTATGGCCAAAAAAATATGATTTTTTTCACCCACAGTGAAAAAGATGGATTTAACAGATTTTCTTTCACTATCACAAATGCAGTGCAGGGGCCAAATGTACTTTTTGGCAAAAAAATAAATAAATTTGTCCCCCCAGAATCTAACAGATGGATTTACTGAATTAATTACACTCACATATGCAGCACAGGGGTACTTTACTGAATTCTTTTTTGAATATGTCACCCCCTGGGTCCCTGAACTCACAGACGGATTACTTATATTATTTTCCCTTCCCCTGGCACAAAAGCAGTGCAGGTGCACTTAAAAAATAGGTATATGTTGCCCACTGAACTAAAAGAACAGGATTAAATTATTGTCCCTGGCACATATGCAGTGCTGGTGCACTGAACTTGCAAAAAATGGCCCCCGACGCCCACCTAACTAACAGACGGATAAAACTTATTTTTCTGTGTCACTGGGCTCAGGGCAGAGTACAAAAATGTTGCATTGCACCCACAAAATAAAATCGCTGTAGATCGCAGAGTTAACAACAAGTTCTGATATCAGATTATTTCCTATTCTCTCCCTCACAGCAGCAGCATCCTATCCCTACACTAGTAAGAGCTGAGTGACGTGCGGCGCTACGTGACTCCAGCTTATATAGAGGCTGGGTCACATGTGCAGCGTCCCACTAGCTTATGTGGGAACTGCAGAAGCTTTTTGTTGTCTTCTGTAATATCATGCTGCATTTTATTATCTTGTGAAATCCCTTTTTACCAAGCTGTCAGGTGAACCACATACATCTCACCACTAGATGGGGGTAGCACCACAGTATGTATAGGGTAGTTCAGGCCTAGTTAGGGGGTTAAGAGTTGGGAGTTGTGAAGGAGAAGGAGATGAAATGAGGAGCTAAGGGGGAAAGAGAGGTCCCCTCTCCTCTCAGCTCTCTCTCTGGGGCTCCACGGCCCAGAGGAGCCATCGTACACCTCAGTATTAAAGCCAGGAAGACAGGCAGAGGAAAGTCTACATTCTACTATTCACTCTTCAGGAGTAACAAGTGAATTTGTAGTCAAGTTTATTATTGAATAAAGACAAAGGAAGGACAAAGCCATTATTCTAGGCTCTAGGCGCCTTTGTATCTAGGTGAAGGACTTATTAGCTTCTGGCAGCCTCATCGTTATTCTAAGGACAGATAAGGGTTCTGTTGTATCACTTGTGTAGAAGATCAAGACTGGAACTACGTCAACTGAGACTGAAGCAAGGCAAGGAGCTGAATATCAGTGAGTACCTAACTAATACATGTGATGAATCCTCTTAATGGGATTAATCACATGCATACTAGTGATGAGCGGCAGCGTCATATTCGAATTCGCGATATTTCGCAAATATTTTGTAGAATATTCGTCAAAAATGTGCAAATTCGAAAATTCACGATTTTTTTTTTACTCAAAAAATCGGAAAGTAATGATTGTGTAATATGCAAATTTTTGGAATTCGACTTTTCGGATTCGAATTTTTTGTTGTGAATTTTTCAACTGACAACTATTAGACAAAGAAGATTATAGCACTATATTAGCTAAATTGCTCTATATTCGATTTTTTTCGAATATTCTCTATATTGCTATAACTTAGTTTTTTTTAATATTCGTAATATTCTAAAACAAGAATATTTAGCAATATAGCGAATATTCAAAAAAACGAATATAGAGTAAAATTCGCAAACACTACTACTCCTAAAGTCAAGTATATTGCAGCCTTCTTATTGGCCCACAAGCTAGAAGCAGTGAGGGATCATGTGTACTGATAAAAAAAAATAATAATAAATGAAAAAAAAATTGGAATATTCGAAATTACGAATATATATAACTATATTCAAAATATTAGCGAATTTTCTAAGTACCTATATTCGCAATAAAAATTCGAAATTTGAATATTCGTGATCAACACTAATGTATACCAGAGACTGTCTTATTACTGGATGTAAACTTTTATCAAGAACCTGGTTATAGTAAAGTTCCCAGTTGGATTTAAACCTGCCTCATTCTTCTAAGGGCTCTTTCACACCTGCGTTATTGTCTTCCGGCATAGAGTTCCGTCGTCGGGGCTCTATGCCGGAAGAATCCTGATCAGGATTATCCTAATGCATTCTGAATGGAGAGTAATCCGTTCAGGATGCATCAGGATGTCTTCAGTTCCGGTACGGAACGTTTGTTGGCCGGAGAAAATACCGCAGCATGCTGCGCTTTTTGCTCCGGCCAAAAATCCGGAACACTTGCCGCAAGGCCGGATCCGGAATTAATGCCCATTGGAAGGCATTGATCCGGATCCGGCCTTAAGCTAAACGTCGTTTCGGCGCATTGCCGGAGCCGACATTTAGCTTTTTCTGAATGGTTACCATGGCTGCCGGGACGCTAAAGTCTTGACAGCCATGGTAAGTGTAGCGGGGAGCGGGGGAGCAGTGTACTTACCGTCCGTGCGGCTCCCCGGGCGCTCCAGAGTGACGTCAGGGCGCCCCAAGCGCATGGATCACGTGATCGCATGGATCACGTCATCCATGCGCATGGGGCGCTCTGACGTCATTCTGGAGCGCCCCGGGAGCCGCACGGACTGTAAGTATACCGCTCCCCCGCTCCTCGCTCCTACTATGGCAACCAGGACTTTAATAGCGTCCTGGGTGCCATAGTAACACTGAAAGCATTTGGAAGACGGTTCCGTCTTCAAATGCTTTCAGTACACTTGCGTTTTTCCGGATCCGGAGTGTAATTCCGGCAAGTGGAGTACACGCCGGATCCGGACAACGCAAGTGTGAAAGAGGCCTAACTTCATACCACTACCATCCTCAACACTTTGCACCACCAAGGTGCACCTTGCCGTTTGCTCAGGCCCTTTGAGGAAGCCACTTTATTTTTCAGTCGCCAGGACTATGAGATGAATGATGTCATTCCACTCCCTCACGTCTTGGAGCAGATGCTGATAAATCTGACTGGTGAGGGGAAAGAAGACGTGGCGCCTACATCTCACGGTCACCTGAGCCTTGTGGAGGCTGAACTGACACAGGAAGAGGATGAGGATGAAAAGGAAGACACAGGGATGGACATACCACCGGTGCGGCAGATTCAGCTGCGCAGGGGCCCAGCAAGGGAGGGGGTCCAGTACTCACCTCTCTCTTCCAGTTGACATCCAGCACAGCAGGATCATTCAATACTCAGGGAGCGAAGTTCTGTGCTGTACTGAGAGGAGATGACAACTCCATCACATTGTATCTTTGTTTTGGACCCACTCCTGTTTTTGCCTTACAAATACTGATCAAATGCTAGCGATTTGAAAGCAGGTGCTCAAAATACAGGTACCGCTTTTTTTGGGCTGTTCTTCTGACGGATCAAATAAACAGTGATGTGAACACAGCCTTACTGCTGACACCCTCCCCACTGTCATGGGGTGACTACTTGAATCTTGGGCCACTGCATGGTTAAGTCCACACCGATGCATTAGACCTGACACTAACATTGACCTGTAAGGCTGAGTTCATACTTCAGTTATTTCGTCAGTTATTTCCATCACTTATTGTGAGCAAAATTCAGGAGCCAAACCTACCCTCAGATAAGGTACCATAAATAGATCTGCACCTGTTCTGTGGTTTTAATGCTCATCTGCTTTATTTTGACAATAACTGATGAGAATAACTGACCAAATAAGTGAAGTGTGAACTAAGCCTAATAGCCACAGTCATTCTACAGCTAACAGAAGGGATTCAAAGCATGTGTTTGCACTGACACAACATGCATTAAAAGATCCATTTTTTTCTCCACTACTACTATTGGCACTGCCTCCATGTCCTTAATTTGTTCCACTAAAGAGTCATTGGGACACAGCTCCTGCAGCGGAGAGCAGCATTTTTTCTTTATTTTTTACTTTACTAAAGACTGCTGTATGGTTTTCTTTTGGTTTAGCTAGGGATTAGCTAGGACTGAGTGCCGCTTTTTTCTTCTACTTTTTATGACACTTTTGGTCTGCTCGTTTTGGCTGAGCACCACTCGTCTTATTGCATGGTTGCTGAGGGATATGTTACCGACACCATACCGCATGTAGTAGTGCCGGCTGTGTTTTCTCATTCTTTACTGTGGATTAGGCCTCCTGCACACGACCGTTGTGTGCACCCGTGGCCGTTGTGCCGTTTTCCGTTTTTTTTCACGGACCCATTGACTTTCAATGGGTCCGTGGAAAAAACGGAAAATGCACCGTTTTGCAGCCGCATCCGAGATCCGTGTTTCCTGGCCGTGAAAAAAATATGACCTGTCCTATTTTTTTCACGGCCAACGGTTCACGGACCATTCAAGTCAATGGGTCCGTGAAAGAACACGGATGCACACAAGATTGGCATCCGTGTCCGTGATCCGTGGCCGTAGGTTACTTTTTATACAGATGGATCCGAAGATCCGTCTGCATAAAAGCTTTTTCATAGCTGAGTTTTCACTTCGTGAAAACTCAGAACCGACAGTATATTCTAACACAGAGGCGTCCCCATGGTGATGGGGACGCTTCTAGTTAGAATACACTACAAACTGTGTACAAGACTGCCCCCTGCTGCCTGGCAGCACCCGATCTCTTACAGGGGGCCGTGATCAGCACAATTAACCCCTTCAGGTGCGGCACCTGAAGGGGTTAATTGTACTATCATATCCCCCTGTAAGAGATCAGGGCTGCCAGGCAGCAGGGGGCAGACCCTCCCCCCCTCCCCAGTTTGAATATCATTGGTGGCCAGTGCGGCCCCCCCCCCCTCTATTGTAATAATAATTTGGTGGCCAGTGCGGCCCCCCCCCTCCCTCTATTGTAATTATTCGTTGGTGGCACAGTGTGCGCCCCCCCCTCCCTCCCTCTATTGTAATAATTTGTTGGTGGCACAGTGTGCGCCCCCCCTCGGCCCCCCCTCCCTCTATAGCATTAACAACATTGGTGGCCAGTGTGCGGCCTCCCATCTCCCCACCCATCATTGGTGGCAGCGGAGTTCCGATCGGAGTCCCAGTTTAATCGCTGGGGCTCCGATCGGTAACCATGGCAACCAGGACGCTACTACAGTCCTGGTTGCCATGGTTACTTAGCAATAGTACAATAGTAGAAGATTCATACTTACCTGCTGGTGGCTGCTGCGATGTTCGTGTCCGGCCGGGAGCTCCACCTACTGGTAAGTGACAGGTCTGTGCGGCGCATTGCTAAATGAACTGTCACTTACCAGTAGGAGGAGCTCCCGGCCGGACACAGACATCGCAGCTCCCAGGTAAGTATGAATCTTTTACTATTGTACTATTGCTAGTAACCCGCTGCCACCAATGATCGGGGGGGGGGGGGGGTTAGATGGGAGGCCGCACACTGGCCACCAATGTTGTTAATGCTATAGAGGGAGGGGGGGCCGATGGGGGGCGCACACTGTGCCACCAACGATTTATTACAATAGAGGGAGGAAGGGGGGGGCGCACACTGTGCCACCAACGAATTATTACAATAGAGGGAGGAAGGGGGGGGCGCACACTGTGCCACCAACGAATTATTACAATAGAGGGAGGAGGGGGTGGGGCTGCACTGGCCACCAATGATATTCAAACTGGGGAGGGGGGGGGTCTGCCCCCTGCTGCCTGGCAGCCCTGATCTCTTACAGGGGGATATGATAGTACAATTAACCCCTTCAGGTGCGGCACCTGAGGGGTTAATTGTGCTGATCACGGCCCCCTGTAAGAGATCGGATGCTGCTAGGCAGCAGGGGGCAGTCATGTACACAGTTTGTAGTATATTCTAACTAGAAGCGTCCCCATCACCATGGGAACGCCTCTGTGTTAGAATATACTGTCGGAAATGAGGTTTCACGATCTAACTCATATCCGACAGTATATTCTAACATAGAGGCGTTGCCATGGTGATGGGGACGCTTCAAGTTAAAATATACCATCGGATTGGAGAAAACTCTGATCCGATGGTATAAAAGGGACTCCAGACTTTACATTGAAAGTCAATAGGGACGGATCCGTTTGAAATGGCACCATATTGTGTCAACGTCAAACGGATCCGTCCCCATTGACTTGCATTGTAATTCAGGACGGATCCGTTTGGCTCCGCACGGCCAGGCGGACACCAAAACGACTTTTTTTTCATGTCCGTGGATCCTCCTAAAATCAAGGAAGACCCACGGACGAAAAAACGGTCACGGATCATGGAAAAACGGGACCCGTTTTTGCGGACCGCAAAAAAATACGTTCGTGTGCAGGAGGCCTTAGCTAGGACTGTTGGTGGCCTGCACGATAATATGCATGTCCGGGCTCGGACTGGCCCACAGGGGAACAGGGGAATCCCCCGGTGGGCCCCTGAGAAAGGTGGGCCCCCAGTCCACCAGCACAGCATCTCAAATAACCTATATTATTATTATTATTATTATTTATTATTAAAGCGCCATTCATTCCATAGCGCTGTACATATGAGAAGAGGTATACATACATAATACAGACAATTGTACTAATCATAAACAAGACGAGTTACAGACTGGTACAGAAGGAGAGAGGGCCCTTACAATCTATATCAATATAAAAAACTTTATTATTATAGACGCATTGGAAGGTTAAGATGGGCTCTAGGAATCGAGGCAGGCCAGCCGGTATCCTCTCTTCCCTGGGACCCACTTTCTGAAGTTGTTGCAGAGACCCCCATAATCAATCATCTTGTAATGCCTTGTTGATGTCTGCCTTCATGTAAGCAGGTAATATTTGCATGTCGCTGTACTGTGGGGCCCCAGAATGAATTTTACTGGTGGGCCCTAGGCATCCCAGTCAGACACTGTGCATGTCCATATATGAGACCTGCCTATCCTGATGCACAGTAACTGTTTCACTACCAGAAAGGACTAGCTATGCATGTTGCTGCAATGCACAGTGATGTACACCTAGATACACTCTCCTTAAAGTTTAACTGCAAGCCAGGATAGACTTGATTTCAGTGGCGTACATACCAGGGTCGCAGGGGTCGCAGTTGCGACCGGGCCCGGCACTCCAGGGGGCCCAGCCGCCTGTGGACCCCCAGGCCGCTGGCAGGGGCCCCTCTGTACTCACATGTATTGGAGCGCTCTGATGGGGCCCGGCATGAAGTACAGTGGCAATTTCGGGCCCCATCAGAGCACTCCATTACATGTATAATATGGGGGGGGGGGGCGGAGGGTCAAGGAAGAGGGGGGGGAGCGTACACTCACACACCCAGCCAGGCAGTTCCGTTTCCATAGTGAAGCAGGGAAACCTCTCTGCTTCCTGCTTCACTGATCTTCAGAGCTCAGGAGCTCCCCCTGCTGGCCCCAGATCGCTCTGTTGGCTGTGGGAGGAGAGCTGAAAGCCCGGCAATCTGCCTCCTCTCATCAGGGAAGAAGGTAAGTATGTGTATTTTTTTTTTCTAACGCTGCAGACTGGGGGCAGGGGGGGGGTGTTTAATGGGCACAACTAGAGTGAAGGGGCACAAAAGTTGGCATCTCTACTGAGGGGCACCTAATCTGCCATAACTAATTTGAGGGGGCACCTAATGTGGCATAACTACTGTGAGGGGGGCTGTCATGCCCTGCTCTGACTATGTGCGGAGGTCGGCCAGAATAGCAGCACGTGTTTAATCTTGTTTTGGAGTCGTGCTGGACCCGCCTCCCATCAGGTGCACTAGGTGGGGTCATTGGTTTAAATAGCACTCTAGTCCAGTGTTCTGAGCGGGTTATAGAAATCAGTCTGGCCTTGGAAGCAAGGAAGGAAGGTTGTCTGTTCCAGCTCAGAAAGATAAGTGTGGTTTCAGTTTTTGTTGATTGCTGTCTAGGTTGTGTTTGTGTCATCGTTCCCATTCAGGTTCTGTGCGAGCAGGCTGCTCCTTTTCCCCTTTTCACCATCTCAGGGAATCTAGGGTGTTTTAGCCCAGGCACGTGGACACTTCATTCCTACCATCAAGGTCTGAATGTGGGCTGAGCAGTGCAGGGAAAGAGGTCAGGGTTTAGCTAGGAGGTGACCCTTCCCCTGCTTCTCGCCTAGAGCCTGGTCGTTGGTTTATCTGTGTGTCTGAGTTCCCCGTTCGCCGTGACAGGGGCACATATAAAGGCATAACTATGACGGAGCACATATGAAGGCATAACTACTGTGACGGGGCATGTAATCTGGCATAACCAATGTGAGGGGCACATATGTGGGCATATCTAATGTGAGGGGCACATAATCTGGCATAACCACTCTGAGGGGACACATATCTGGGCATATTTACTTTGAGGGGGCACATAACCGGGCATAAATACTGTGAAGGGGCACATAATCTGGAATTACTACTGTGAGGGGACACATAATCTGACATAACCACTCTGAGGGGGCACATATCTGGGCATATCTACTTTAAGCGGGCACATAACCGGTCATAAATACTGTGAAGGGGCACATAATCTGCCATAACTACTGTGAGGGGCACATAATCTGGCATTACTACTGTGAGAGGCACATAATCTGGCGTTACTAGGTGAGGGGCACATAGTCTGGCATTACTACTGTGAGGGGGCACATAATCTGGCATTACTACTGTGAGGGGACACATAATCTGGCATTACTACTGTGAGGGGACACATAATCTGGCATAACCACTCTGAGGGGGCACATATCTGGGCATAACTACTGTAAGGGGACACATATTTGGCATAACTACTATGAGGGGGCACATATCTGGGCATAATTACTGTGACAGGAACAAAGGTGGGCATAACTACTGTGAGGGGCCACAAGGTGGGCATTAGTACTGTGTGGTTGCACTTAGGGGAAATGTCCTAGATTACCCTGCTATACTTTGGCATAGCTCAGTCTTATAGGCCAGCACAGCGCCCCCTGCTGGTAATTTCACAGGGGCAGTCACCATCCCTTCTTTATGTGATTATTCTTTTTTTCTCACCACAGGGACCTTGTTCTGGATCCAGCAGACATCACGCCGATGCCAGCGACACCCTGGATGAGGTAGGACCAGATTTTATTATGACTGGGTGAGTGTAGCCATGCATTGGGCTTAGGGCTCTTTAACACGAGCGGATCCCGTGCAGGTACTCCACTGCATGAAAGACAGCAAAGCCCCTTTCTGGACAGCAGAGACACGGAGCATTAACATGATTGGTAATGCTCTGTGCCTCTGTGATCTTTTTACTACAAAATCACAGAGACATAAAGTTGTCACCGTGATTTTGTAGTAAAAAGATCACAGTGAATCATGTTACTGCTCCGTGTCTCTGCTGTCCAGAATGGGGCTTGGCACTCATTCACGCAGCGGATTACCCGCACGGAAAGAGCCCTTAGTAAGAAAATCTGCTGGTTCTTTGTAAAAATGTTTGCACTGTGGCCCATTACACTATAGTTACAACACTAGTAGGGGAGGTAGTGGGGGGGGGGCTTGGAGGCAGGTTGGGGGGCAACGGGGAGGGGGCCCCATAGATCAGTTTTGTACCGGGGCCCCATGGATTGTGTGTACGCCACTGCTTGATTTAATGTACTTTGTGACTAATTACTTCGTAACAAAGCAAATTTCAATTTTTTTTTTCTTTAAACTTTGCTCATGTCTAAGCCTGATGTTTGCATTTGAATTTTTCAGTAAAGAACTTTTCTGCTGAAAAACTGCCTCATCTTTGCTTCCTGTACCGCTACACTGCACTGACATCAACAGCTGCACCAAGAGACCCTTCCTTGCACCTAGAAACCTTTAACATGATGTGCACCTTGACCGTCATCAGACAGATATGCCAGAATGCTAGTTTGGCACCAGAAGCAGATTGTGAATCCAGACCACATGAGATGACTTTGGAGCCTGCTCAGAATCTGTGAGCACAACAGGCCTGATCACGGTCACTGTGGAGTGCAAAAAAATGTTGTCACTGAGAAAAGAGATGGTTTGTGGTGAGACAGACATTTACAGTCTAAGAGCCATTGCTATGTTAGTGTGGGCTTTGGAAGAGTCAGTCTTGAGTTAGGGCTCATGCACATGGTCATAGCTGTTTTTGCAGTCCACAAATTGTGGATCTGGCAAAACACAGATACTGTCCGAGAGCCTGCAGCCATTTTTTCCCCATAATTTTTATCACATAATACTTTCCTACAGGCTTTATAGTTTGAGCAGCCCTTGTGCTAGTTGCATTAGCTGATGCAGAATGTTAAATGTAGCGGAAACATCAGAATCTACTGGTCACCTTTTGGAGGACCACCAGTAGATCAGGACAGACTATTTGGTCACCCCTGTTTTAGATGGTGTGAACTAGAGATGCACCAGATTTATCCCAGTGGCTCAGGCTGGATGATAAATGTGTTGCACAGATAGACACTTTATACTAACTACTGGTTAGCCTCACTTGTGACAGAATTTTACTCCTGAATTGTGGCACAATTTTGGTGCAAAATGTTGCATGTTAAGCCACACCACTTTTCCTGATAAGCCACAATCCTCTGAGCTAGGCAGAGAAAAGTTCTCTAAAACTAGATGCACCAAATTGCACCAAAAATTTGCCAAATTTTGGCATGGTCTACAACAACGTCTAGATGTACTGACACTGTTAAATTTAGGCCACAATTTTTACGTCACAAACTATGAAAATAGTTTGTGACGTAAAAATAGTCCTGAATTATAATAACATATTTGCCCCATAATCTGCAACTTTTCACTTCTCTCTTTACTTTTCAAAGGTGATAGTAAAAAGGAGGGGGAGTAGCCAACTCATAGCTGGCCTCGATTTGAATTTCTGTCAGGAGTCTGCTGGGAGATGGGCCAAATTTATAAAGAGGCATGAGCCTCTTAATAAATTTGGTACATTTTGTGTCAATGGACTTTATACTAAGATTGGCGTCTCAGTAGATTTGCCCATTGTCTTTTAGAATTAGCGCTCTAATTTTAGTCTTTGTGTGTGGCATATATGGGCTGTAAAAGTAAGGCTACTTTCATACTAGCGTTTCTGCTGGATTCGGCAGGGTTCAGCAAAAACGCTTCCGTTACTGATAATACAACCGTCTGCATCCGTTATGAATGGATCCGTTTATATTATCTTTAACATAGCCAAGACTATTGTGTCAGAGAAAACGGATCTGTCCCCTTTGACTTGCATTGTGGGTCATGACGGATGAGTTTTGCTCAGCATCTCATGACAGAAAGCAAACCGCAGCTTGCTGCTGTTTGCTCTCCGGTATGAGAACGGAATGCATTTTAGAGCACTCCGTTCTGTTCAGTTACGTTTTGTCCCCACTGACAATGAATGGGGATAAAACTAAAGTGTTTTTTTCCGGTATTGAGCCCCTATGATGGATCTCAATACCGGAAAATATTAACGCTAGTGTGAAAGTAGTCTAAGTAACTAATTATTTGAAAGTAGACTTTTTGATTAATGCCTTTGTACTGTACCTTGTTGTAGTACCTAACTCTCTCAAACTGGTTGAACATCCAGGATAGGAGACGTCTCCTATTCCAGATGATACAGAAGGAGCTCGGCTGTCATTAGCACTGGCTTCTCCTGACATGGGTCACCTATGCAACACTTTAAGGCCTCCATAAAAAAGACAGCAGCCAAGCTAAAGCCCCCAGCTGAATACTCCAATTGTGCTTTTGCTCACATACATGTACTGTATAGACATTGAGGGACATTTATCAAGACTGGCGTTCCCATACTCCATTCTTCATCCCTATGCAATGGAGTGATTGTCACCTAATTTATTAAGAGGCAGAAACTCAAGTCTACACCAACTAGGGGACGGCATAGGCTTCAGCTATAACCAGGGGCATAGCTATAGCGGGTGCAGAGGTAGCAGTCGCTACCTGGCCCAGGAGCCTGAGGGGACCCAAAGACCCTTGTGCTGCATAAGAAGACACCCTTATTATAGAAAGTGAATGCTGGTCAAGTTACACCTCTGACTGGAGGGAAGGGGTTAGGTCAAGAATTTGGCATGGGGTAGGTGCCGTTTCAATTTTTGCCTTGGGCAGCACGAAGGCTATGTGCTTCCCTGCCCCTGGCCACAAAGCACTAAGGGTAGGGGGCCCCCAAGCTGAACTCTTGCACCAGGGCCCATGAGCCTTTAGCTACGCCCCTGGTTGTAACTTAAATTAAATCTGTTGTACAGTAGTAAATCCGGTGGGCTATCCACACACTTTCACACTTCCTCTACCATGTTTTACTTTTAGTATGTTGTTCTTACTGTGGAATGCTGTGTTTTCTTTTATTTCAGATATTTTGGAAATTTGCCTGGAATTTTCTAGGATGAGTCCAAATTTATTTACAGGCCATAAAATCTCAGGAACCTGTTTTTACATAAGTTATTAATCTGTGTTGCACTGTATAATAATCATGCTGATGTGTTTGTGAAAGGTGGCTCGTGTTGACACTACTACTCCTAACTGCTAACATTCACTTGTACAATCTTTCAAACATCAGCTGTCTGAATTGCATTTAAGTAGAAGTATTATTCCTTAAAGGGATTGTGTCATCAGAAAAGGAGCTATTGTTTAAATAATGTTTTATGTTTAACATATTATTAAATACTAATGTTGAGCGAGCATACTCGGCCGAACTGCTGTTCGGCTTGAGCATCTCTATGCTCGGCACATGGCGGTACTCGGCTGAGTACCGCATGTGCTCGAGCGCCATGCTCGAGTTTCCTCCCCACACGTTTCACGGCTGCTATGCAGCCAATACTCTGTACTGCTCAGCACACACATCACAATCTCTGTACAATCAACTCAGATCCACCAAAAACTACACAACAGAAAAGCACTTACGCTGTCCTTACACCCTTTGACGCAGCAGATAAAATTACAGTTTAACAAACCCCCTGTTTAGATACTGATGGCAATATCTGCCTGCTGTGGTGTTAAACTATAAACACCCAACCTTAACACACAAAGTCCTCTGTTGGATCTCTCACCATAGATCCTTTGTCCCAACAGAGCACTGACCAGCCCTTTACAGTTGAGAAACCCCCACAGCAGTTATGTAAATATGAATCAACAAGTATCTGGACAGCTATTATTGGAAAATCATCAACCACATACACCAAAAGGTTCTTTCAGTAGATTTTTTTCCTGATATCAGCAGATTGGAGTACACAGATTTCAATTCACAAAGAGCAAAACTTTCTCAAAAATGAGAGTAAGGAAAATAATTTTATTACCTTATGCTAAGTACTGCCCTCACTGTAATGCCAGTAGCCATGTTGGCTACTGGCATTACAGTTATTGGCTGGCTGGAACACGTCATCGGGTGCTATTCATGTTCGGCTCAGAGTGTAGGGATTCTGATCGCAATCAATTTAGTAGAAAAACGTTTCAAAGACCCAAAAGTCTTTTTAAGGACAATTTTGTGTGGTGGAAGGCAGTATTTTATAGCTACAGTCCAAATTATTTTTTCCCATCATTTTCAATACTTTTTCTATAGAGGGTGTCTGCAGTGACTAGTGACATCTGTCCAATACCTTCTGTGTGTCAGGACCAGAGATTGGAGAAATATAAGTGAAAATTACTATATTTTTCCCATCATTTTCAATACTTTTTATATAGAGGGTGTCAGCAGTGAGTTGTGACATCTGTCCAATACCTTCCACGGAGCACCCCCTTGCGTAAATCTCCCTTGCCAAGGGGTAGGTGTTCCACAGTCTGGCGCTTTTTTGAGGAAAGTGCAGACGACAAAAGAATAGTAGTTTGCAACCTGTGCCACACCAAAATAAGCTGGGGCATGAACACTAGCAACCTCACCACCATCAGCATGATCCGCCACATGGCATCCAAGCACCGTAATAAGTGGAACGAAAGCCTGGGTCCACAATTTGTGTCTGCGAGTCACACCACTGCCTCCTCTTCCCCTATGGTACGCGCTGGCCAATCGCCTGTCGAAGGTCAGGCGAGGATGCCTCCTGCCCTGCATCTGGACCTTCGCAAGCACCATAAGCGACAACATCCACTTCCCTGTCCCAGCGCAGCGTCCAAATGTCATTACCCCAGGCATTTGAACGTAAGCGTAAATACCCAGCCACCACACTAAATGCGCACCTTTCAAAATTACTGACCCTGGAAATGTTGCCATTTAGGCTTGTGGACACTGAGGCCTTCCGCAGCCTGATGTCGGCGGCCGTCCCGTGGTACTCTGTCCCCAGCCGCCACTATTTTTAAAGGTGTGCCGTGCCAGCCTTACACCAACATGTGTCCCGAAACGTCACACGTGCCCTGACCAACGCAGTTACTGGGAAGTTCCACTTAACCACGGACACATGGACAAGTGCCTTTGGTTAGGGACGCTACATTTCCCTGACGGCACACTGGGTGAACATTGTGGAGGCCGGGAGCGAGTAGTACCCTGGGATGGCACAGGTGCTACCGACGCCGAGGATTGCGGGCCCTAATTCCATCAGAGTTTCCGCCAGCACCTACATTAGTGGCTCCAACCCCCACTTCTCCTCCGCCTCCTCCTCCACTTCCACCTCCGAATTATCCGTGTGCAGCACCAGTCAGCCATCAGTCAGTAGCTGGAAGCAGTGTAGCACTGCAGTGGGAAAGCATCAACAGGCCGTGCTGAAGCTTATATGCTTAGGGGACAAACAGCACACCGCCGCAGAGCTGTTGCAGGGGATAAGAGACCAGATAAGAGACCAGACTCTAACCACTCAACCTTCAACCAGGCATGGTTGTGTGTGATAATGGCCCTCAGTCTGTCTTCTTAGAGCGAACTGGACGATGAAGAGGAGGAGCAGGAGACGGTTGCCTCCACTACAGAGTATAGTAGCCATGGAAGTTTAATCCATCTGTTCAAAGTGGGTGGGAAGAAGAGGAGGAAGAGGATGAGGAGATTGAGAGTGATCCTCCTGATGACGACAGCAAAGTCTTGCCTGTTGGTACTCTGGCACACATGGCTGACTTCATGTTAGGCTGCCTTTCCCGCGACCCTCGCATTATACTCATTTTAGACAACCTCGATTACTGGGTGTTCACCCTTCTTGACCCCCGCTACAAAGAGAACTTCTCATCTCATATTCCTCAGATGGAGAGGACAAGCAAAACGGTGCTATACCAGAAGGTCCTTGGTGAAAAATTGCTCCAAAAATTTCCATCTGACAACGCTGGCGGCAAAGTCTATACTTTCGGCAAAGTCTGTACACATAGCGGTTCCAACAGAGGCAGGGCAACACTCTCCAAGGCCTGGGACAGTTTCATGACTCCCCGCCAGCACCCTCACCCTGATGCGCGGCCTAGTGTCACAAGGAAGGAAAAGTTTTGGAAGATGGTGAAGGAGTACGTAGCAGACCGTGTCAGCGTCCTCAGTGATCCCTCAGTGCCTTACAACGACTTGGTGTCCAAGCTGGACACGTGGCACGAACTGTACCTCTCCGCCTTAGAGGTGCTGGCCTGCCCTGCCGCCAGCGTTTTGTCTGAGTGGGTTATTAGTGCTGCTGGTGGCATTATAACAGATAAGCGTATCTGCCTGCCAACTGAACATGCTGACAGGTTGACTCTTATAAATATAAAGCAGATAAACAAGGGCACTTTAAATGTGTTGTTTAATGTACTCAATACACTGTATTCCCGTGCACCCCTTCCACCACAAAAAAGGGTATATGGTTAAATCTTCCTTTTCTCATCCTCCTCTTCCATCATATCAACATGCTTATTCGTCGCATATAATACCCACGCATATACGTCCTCGCATATAATTTTTTAGAGGGTCAGCTCACCTGCAGGCCCTCGCATATAATGTTTTACAGGGTCAGCATTTTAGACAACACGGATTACTGGGTGTTCACCCTTCTCGATCCCCGCTACAAAGAGAACTTCTCATCTCATATTCCTCAGATGGAGAGGACAAGCAAAACGGTGCTATACCAGAAGGTCCTTGTTGAAAAATTGCTCCAAAGTTGATAGGGCAGACATCCAAATGGATCATCGCCGTCACAGAAGTTATCTAGAGTCAACAAAGCGGCAGCAGGCCCTCACCTACAAGTCCAGTCTCAGTAGCCAAGAGTCTGGTTAACACAATCCTCACCATGATGGCACACTGGGTGAACGTTGTGGAGGCTGGGAGTAAGTTGGCTGCTGGCACCAGACTTGCCCTCCAATAGATCCTCGTTAATGGAAAGTGTACTCATTCCAATAACAGGGCCTCTTAACCCCTTCCCGACCCATGACGTACTACTACGTCATGGGAACCACTGCGTTCCCGCAATTTGACGAAATAGTACGTCATGGTGATCGCGCGGGCATCGGAGCGGTGCGCGTGCGATCACTGCAGGGGCCCGGCAGTAGCTGGTAGCTGGGCCCCTGCTGTATCTGCCGGCATCGCTGTAAAAGCCGATGCCGGTGGATTAACCCCTTCTATGTCGCGGTCTGTGCTGACCGCAACATAGAAAGGGTTTGTGTCGGGTGAGTGAGCACATCGAGTCCCTGCGCTGCTGTGGCGTGGACCCGATGCGTGACAAGGCAGCCTGATGCCGTGCAGAGACTGCCCAATGACTTGCACGGCATAGGGACCTGCCTTCTACGGGTGCCGAGGAGATCCAGCCTCAGGCTGGGTCTCCTAGGCAACCTGTTAGTGTATGACTCAGTGTCATACACTGACAGGCAATGCATTACAATACAGATGTATTGTAATGCATTGTAGAGGGGATCAGACCCCCAAAAGTGAACATCAGAAATAAAGTAAAAAAAAAAAAGTTTAAAAAAAATAAAATGAATAAAGTAATAAAATTAATAAAGTAAAAAAAGGAAAAGAAATGCCCCTTTCGCCTTATTTTATAATAAAAAACTGAAAAAAAGCCCCACACATATCAGGTATTGCCACGTCCGCAATGACCGGCTCTATAAATATATCACATGATCCACCCTGTCCAATAAATACCATTAAAAAAAATGGTGTAAAACAAAAAGCCATTTTTGTCACCTTACATCACAAACAGTGCAACACCAAGCGATAATCGCCCAAGAAATATCAAAACTATAGCTCTCAGAACATGGAGACACTAAAACATCATTTTTCTGTTTCAAAACTGCTATTATTGTGCTAAAGTGAAATACATAAAAAAAATATATACATAACAATCACCTCTAATGTTTAAGAAAACAGGCATTTTTGTCACCGAACATCACAAAAATTGCAACAGCAAGTGATCAAAAAGGCATATGCCCCCCAAAATAGTACCAATCAGACCGTCACCTCATCCCTTTAAAAAATGAGACTCTACCTAAAAGAATCGGTCAAAAAATAAAAAAGCTATTACTCTCAGACAATGGAGACACTAAAATATGATTCTTTTTTGCTTCAAAACTGCTATTATTGTGCTAAAGTGAAATTAAAAAAAAGTATACATATTAGGTATCGCCACATCCGTAACAACCAGCTCTATAAAAATATCACATGAGCTAACCCCTCAGGTGAACACCATAAAAAATAAAAAATAAAAACTGTGTAAAAAAAAAGCAATTTTTGTCAACTTACATCACACAAATTGCAACACCAAGCGATCAAAAAGGCATATACCCCCCCAAAATAGTACCATTTAAACCGTCACCTCATCCCGCAAAAAATAAGTCCTTACCTAGGACAATTGGTCAAAAAATAAAAAATCTATGGCTCTCAGACTTTGGATACACTAAAATATCATTATTTCAGTTTCAAAAATGCTATTATTGTGTAAAACTTAAATAAATAAGAAAAAATAGACATATTAGGTATTGCTATTTCCATAATGATCTGCTCTATAAAAAAAAAGTCACATGACCTAATCCCTCAGGTAAACGCTGTAAAAATAAATAAATAAAAAATGTGCCAAAACAACCACTTTTTTGGTCCCCTTGCCCAATAAAGTGTAATAATGAATGATCAAAAAATTATATGTACCAAACAATGGTACAAATAAAAACGCCAACTCTTCCTGCAAAAAACGAGCCCCTGCACAAGATGATGGGCAGAAAAAAATAAAATAATAATAGAAAGTACATATAGAAAGTAGACATATTTGATATCATTGCGTCCGTAACAACCTGCTCTATAAAAATAGCGCATGATCTAACCTGTCAGATGAATGTTGTTAAAAATAAAAAATAAAAACGGTGCCAAAAAATAAATTTTTGGGTTACCTTGCCTCACAAAAAATGTAACATAGAGCAATTAGAAATCATATGTACCCCAAAATAGTACCAATAAAACTAGCACGTTTTTTGAGTTTCTACTGTAGGGGTGCATCATGGGGGCTTCAAATGGGACATGGCATCTACAAACCAGTTCAGCTAAATCTGCCTTGCAAAAACCATATGCTGTTTCTTTCCTTCTGCGCCCTGCCGTGTGGCCATACAGCAGTTTACGACCACATGTGGGGTGTTTCTGTAAACAGCAGACTCAGGGTAATAAATTATTATGTAAGCCTCACAAAGTGACTTCAGACCTGAACTGGTCCTTAAAAAGTGGATTTTGGAAATTTTCCGAATAATTTCAAGATTTGCTTCCAAATGTCTAAGCTTTCTAACATCCCCAAAAAATAAAATGTCATTTTCAAAATGATCCAAACATGAAGTAGACATATGGGAAATGTAAAGTGATAACTATTATATAAGGTATCACTATCCATTATAAAAGTAGAGAAATTGAAATTTGAAAATTTTGGGGGATTTTTTCACAAGTAAAGGTGAAATATATTGACTCAAGTTTATGACTATCATGAAGTACAATGTGTCACGAAAAAACAAATCTCAGAATGGCTTGGATAAGTAAAAGTGACCCAAAGCTATTACCACATAAAGTGACACATGTCAGATTTGCAAAAAATGGCCTGGGCAGGAAGGTGAAAACAGGCCCGGGGTTGAAGGGGTTAAGAGCGCTGTATTGTTATTTATCGTCACTGGGTAATTGCCGCGTACCTGCTGCCTTCCTTGGATGCTTGTGCTTTAATAACTTTACCCACCCTCTCTGGGTGGTTCACAATTAGGAAAAAACGGGGCAATGTAACAACAGCCATTGACCTCCCTTGGATGTGGTAGCCGTTTCTCAGGCTCCCTCTCTGGCATCGAACCCTGATTCCCCCGTTACCTGTTATTACCATGGTAGGCGCAGAAAAGAACATCGAAAGTTGATAGGGCAGACATCTGAATAGATCGTCGCCGTCACGGGAACGTGCAATCGCCCAAAGGTTATCTAAAGTCACCAATGTGGCAGCAGGCCCTCGCCCCTAATGTTTTAGATGATCAGATCAGTAGGCCCTTGCTCCAAATGTTTTTGAGGGTCACCAGCAGGCCATCAATCATAATTTTTATGATGCCCTTCTTTTATGTGTAACAAAGGGTGTTTTGGAGGGGTGGTTCCTTGTAATTTTTGGCAGCCCTTTCACTTAGTGCATAGGCTTTATGAGTGTAGGAGTCCCACTACCTGAACTATTGTACCACAATATGAATTAGGCCCTCTATTAAGTGATATACAGGTTATATCAGAGTACCTCTTCCTTGTAATTTTTGGCAGCACTTGCACTTTATATGCAAGTAAATATACAGGAAAGAATGTTTCTTAACAATTTTTCCTCTAAAATTAGTTTTTTTTGTTTTCGGTTTTGTGTGTATTATTGTCAGTCTGTAAAAGTGGTGTACTATTCGGACAACATCGTTCCCAGCAGCGACCTGGGAGTCCAAGATGCATCCAGACATCCTCCCCATGCTGTTCCAGAACCATTTCAGTGGTGTTTCCATCAATTTCTGACATTTTCCTATGAACCAGGCACCCTCCCCTCTTCAGAGCAGGGGGTACTTGGTTTAATGCTCGGGTTCTCCCTTGACTTCCATTATACTCAGGTGCTCAGTCGAGCACCCGAACATCCCGATGTGTTCGGTTCTCGATCAACACTATTAAAGACTTTTTGGTGATGTGAGTTATAATTTTCCATGTCAATATCTATATTTAAACAAAAACTATAAAATTCAGCAGTTTTCGCACTGGCCACTCAGCCTAAGGCCTCTTTCACACAACCGTTTATTTTTTTTTCCTGTTTACGGGCAGTTTTTTGCGTTTCGTATACGGTACTTATATGGACCCGTTCATTTCAATGGTTCCGCAAAAAAAAAACTGAATGTACTCCGCATGCATTCCGTTTCTGTATTTCCGTTTTTCCGTTCCGTTGAAAGATAGAACATGGCCTATTATTGCCCGCAAATCACATTCCGTGGCTCCATTCAAGTCAATGGGTCCGCAAAAAAAACGGAACACATACAGAAATGCATCCGTCTTCCGTATCCGTTCTGTTTTTGCGGAGCCATCTATTGAAAATTTTATGCCCAGACCAATTTTTTCTATGTAATTACTGTATATTGTATATGCCATACGGAAACACAATGGAAACAAACGGAAGCACGACGGAAACAAAAAATGGAACAACGGATCTGTGAAAAACAGACCGCAAAACACTGAAAAAGCCATACGGTTGTGTGAAAGAGGCCTAATGCGTCTTGCACACGAAAGTTTTTTTTCCGTTTCCGTTCCGTTTTTTTGCGTTCGGTATACGGACCGTATATAGAACCATTCATTTCAATGGATCCGCAAAAAAAACGGAAGGTACTCCATATGCCTTCCATTTTAGTTTTTCCGTTCAAAGATAGAACATGTCCTATTATTGTCCACATAGCTAACAATGATAGTACTGTTCTATCAGGGGCCAGCTGTTCCGTTCCTCAAAAAAACGGAATGCACACGGACTTCATCCGTATTTTTTGCGGACCGCAAAATACCGAAGAAGCTATACGATCGTGGGAAAGAGGCCTAATAATAGATGACACTTGTGATGATCGGGCATGCTCGGCTGAACACCAGTTCGGCTCGAGCATCGCGATGCTCGGCACATCGCGGTGTTTGGCCGAATACTGCGTGTGCTCGAGCGCCATGCTCACGTCTCCTCCCCGCACGTTTGTTATCAATCTGTGTCAGTTGCACTGTATAATAATCATGCTGATGTGTTTGTGAAAGGTGGCTCGTGTTGACACTACTACTTCTAACTGCTAACATTCACTTGTACAATCTTTCAAACATCAGCTGTCTGAAGTGCATTTAAGTAGAAGTATTATTCCTTAAAGGGAATGTGTCATCAGAAAATGACCTATTGTTTAACCACCTCAGCCCCTATGGCTTAAACACCCTGAAAGACCAGGCCACTTTTTACACTTCTGACCTACACTACTTTCACGGTTTATTGCTTGGTCATGCAACTTACCACCCAAATGAATTTTACCTCCTTTTCTTCTCACTAATAGAGCTTTCATTTGGTGGTATTTCATTGCTGATGAAATTTTTACTTTTTTTGTTATTAATCGAAATGTAACGATTTTTTTGCAAAAAAATGACATTTTTCACTTTCAGTTGTAAAATTTTGCAAAAAAAACGACATCCATATATAAATTTTGCTCTAAATTTATTGTTATACATGTCTTTGATAAAAAAAAAATGTTTGGGTAAAAAAAAAAAGGTTTGGGTAAAAGTAATAGCGTTTACAAACTATGGTACAAAAATGTGAATTTCCGCTTTTTGAAGCAGCTCTGACTTTCTGAGCACCTGTCATGTTTCCTGAGGTTCTACAATGGCCAGACAGTACAAACACCCCACAAATGACCCCATTTCGGAAAGTAGACACCCTAAGGTATTCGCTGATGGGCATAGTGAGTTCATAGAACTTTTTATTTTTTGTCACAAGTTAGTGGAAAATGATGATTTTTTATTTTATTTTTTTCTTACAAAGTCTTATATTCCACTAACTTGTGACAAAAAATAAAAAATTCTATGAACTCACTATGCCCATCAGTGAATACCTTTGGGTGTCTTCTTTTCAAAATGGGGTCACTTGTGGGGTAGTTATACTGCCCTGGCATTCTAGGGGCCCAAATGTGTGGTAAGGAGTTTGAAATCAAATTCTGTAAAAAATGGCCAGTGAAATCCGAAAGGTGCTCTTTGGAATGTGGGCCCCTTTGCCCACCTAGGCTGCAAAAAAGTGTCACACATGTGGTATCTCCGTATTCAGGAGAAGTTGGGGAATGTGTTTTGGGGTGTCATTTTACATATACCCATGCTGGGTGAGATAAATATCTTGGTCAAATGCCAACTTTGTATAAAAAAATTGGAAAAGTTGTCTTTTGCCAAGATATTTCTCTCACCCAGCATGGGTATATGTAAAATTACACCCCAAAATACATTCCCCAACTTCTCCTGAGTACGGCGATACCACATGTGTGACACTTTTTTGCAGCCTAGGTGGGCAAAGGGGCCCACATTCCAAAGAGCACCTTTCGGATTTCACCGGTCATTTTTTACAGAATTTGATTTCAAACTCCTTACCACAAATTTGGGTCCCTAGAATGCCAGGGCAGTATAACTACCCTACAAGTGACCCCATTTTGGAAAGAAGACACCCCAAGGTATTCGCTGATGGGCATAGTGAGTTCATGGAAGTTTTTATTTTTTGTCACAAGTTAGTGGAATATGAGACTTTGTAAGGAAAAAAAAAAATCATCATTTTCCACTAACTTGTGACAAAAAATAAAAAATTCTAGGAACTCGCCATGCCCCTCACGGAATACCTTGGGGTGTCTTCTTTCCAAAATGGGGTCACTTGTGGGGTAGTTATACTGCCCTGGCATTTTCCAGGGGCCCTAATGTGTGGTAAGTAGGTAAATGACCTGTGAAATCCGAAAGGTGCTCTTTGAAATGTGGGCCCCTTTGCCCACCTAGGCTGCAAAAAAGTGCCACACATGTGGTATCGCCGTACTCAGGAGAAGTTGGGGAATGTGTTTTGGGGTGTCATTTTACATATACCCATGCTGGGTGAGATAAATATCTTGGTCAAATGCCAACTTTGTATAAAAAAATGGGAAAAGTTGTCTTTTGCCAAGATATTTCTCTCACCCAGCATGGATATATGTAAAATGACACCCCAAAACACATTCCCCAACTTCTCCTGAGTACGGCGATACCACATGTGTGACACTTTTTTGCAGCCTAGATGCGCAAAGGGGCCCACATTCCTTTTATGAGGGCATTTTTAGACATTTGGATCCCAGACTTCTCCTCACGCTTTAGGGGCCCTAGAATGCCAGGGCAGTATAAATACCCCACATGTGACCCCATTTTGGAAAGAAGACACCCCAAGGTATTCAATGAGGGGCATGGCGAGTTCATAGAATTTTTTTTTTTTTTGGCACAAGTTAGCGGAAATTGATTTTATTTATTTTTTTCTCACAAAGTCTCCCTTTCCGCTAACTTGGGACAAAAATTTCAATCTTTCATGGACTCAATATGCCCCTCACGGAATACCTGGGGGTGTCTTCTTTACGAAATGGGGTCACATGTGGGGTATTTATACTGCCCTGGCATTCTAGGGGCCCTAAAGCGTGAGAAGAAGTCTGGAATATAAATGTCTAAAAATTTTTACGCATTTGGATTCCGTGAGGGGTATGGTGAGTTCATGTGAGATTTAATTTTTTGACACAAGTTAGTGGAATATGAGACTTTGTAAGAAAAAAATAATAATTTCCGCTAACTTGGGCCAAAAAAATGTCTGAATGGAGCCTTACAGAGGGGTGATCAATGACAGGGGGGTGATCAATGACAGGGGGGTGATCAGGGAGTCTATATGGGGTGATCACCCCCCTGTCATTGATCACCCCCCTATAAGGCTCCATTCAGATGTCCGTATGTGTTTTGCGGATCCGATCCATGTATCCGTGGATCCGTAAAAATCATACGGACATCTGAATGCAGCCTGACAGGGGGGGGGGTGATCAATGACAGGGGGGTGATCAATGACAGGGGGGTAATCAATGACAGGGGGGTGATCAGGGAGTCTATATGGGGTGATCACCACAGTCATTGATCACGCCCCTGTAAGGCTCCATTCAGACGTCCGTATGCGTTTTGCGGATCCAATCCATCTATCAGTGGATCCGTAAAAATCATGCGGACATCTGAATGGAGCTTTACAGGGGGGTGATCAATGACAGGGGGGTAATCAATGACAGGGGGGTGATCAGGGAGTCTATATGGGGTGATCACCACAGTCATTGATCACGCCCCTGTAAGGCTCCATTCAGACGTCCGTATGCGTTTTGCGGATCCGATCCATCTATCAGTGGATCCGTAAAAATCATGCGGACATCTGAATGGAGCTTTACAGGGGGGTGATCAATGACAGGGGGGTAATCAATGACAGGGGGGTGATCAGGGAGTCTATATGGGGTGATCACCACAGTCATTGATCACGCCCCTGTAAGGCTCCATTCAGACGTCCGTATGCGTTTTGCGGATCCGATCCATCTATCAGTGGATCCGTAAAAATCATGCGGACATCTGAATGGAGCTTTACAGGGGGGTGATCAATGACAGGGGGGGTAATCAATGACAGGGGGGTGATCAGGGAGTCTATATGGGGTGATCACCACAGTCATTGATCACGCCCCTGTAAGGCTCCATTCAGACGTCCGTATGCGTTTTGCGGATCCGATCCATCTATCAGTGGATCCGTAAAAATCATGCGGACATCTGAATGGAGCTTGACAGGGGGGTAATCAATGACAGGGGGGTGATCAGGGAGTCTATATGGGGTGATCACCACAGTCATTGATCACGCCCCTGTAAGGCTCCATTCAGACGTCCGTATGCGTTTTGCGGATCCGATCCATCTATCAGTGGATCTGTAAAAATCATGCGGACATCTGAATGGAGCTTTACAGGGGGGTTATCAATGACAGGGGGGTAATCAATGACAGGGGGGTGATCAGGGAGTCTATATGGGGTGATCACCACAGTCATTGATCACGCCCCTGTAAGGCTCCATTCAGACGTCCGTATGCGTTTTGCGGATCCGATCCATCTATTAGTGGATCCGTAAAAATCATGCGGACATCTGAATGGAGCTTTACAGGGGGGTGATCAATGACAGGGGGGTAATCAATGACAGGGGGGTGATCAGGGAGTCTATATGGGGTGATCACCACAGTCATTGATCAAGCCCCTGTAAGGCTCCATTCAGACGTCCGTATGCGTTTTGCGGATCCGATCCATCTATCAGTGGATCCGTAAAAATCATGCGGACATCTGAATGGAGCTTTACAGGGGGGTGATCAATGACAGGGGGGTAATCAATGACAGGGGGGTGATCAGGGAGTCTATATGGGGTGATCAGGGGTGATCAAGGGTGAATAAGGGGTTAATAAGTGACAGGGGGGGGGGGGGGTGTAGTGTAGTGGTGCTTGGTGCAACATATTACTGAGCTACCTGTGTCCTCTGGTGGTCGATCCAAACAAAGGGGACCACCAGAGGACCAGGTAGCAGGTATATTAGACGCTGTTATCAAAACAGCGTCTAATATACCTGTTAGGGGTTAAAAAAATCACATCTCCAGCCTGCCAGCGAACGATCGCCGCTGGCAGGCTGGAGATCCACTCGCTTACATTCCGATCCTGTGAACGCGCGCGCCTGTGTGCGCGCGTTCACAGGAAATCTCGCGTCTCGCGAGATGACGCGTAGATGCTTGACTGTGCGCAGGGCTGCCACCTCCGGAACGCGAATCTGCGTTAGGCGGTCCGGAGGTGGTTAAATCATGTTTTATTTTTAACATATTTTTAAAGACTTTTTGGTGATGTGAGTTATAATTTTCCATGTCAATATCTATATTTAAACAAAAAACATAAAATTCTGCAGTTTTCGCATTGGCCACTCATCCTCACACGAACATATTTTGCGTTCCGTATATGGGCTGTTTTCTGCGTTCCGCATACGGTCCGTATAAGGAACTATTCATTTCAATGGGTCCGCAAAAGATGCAGACAACACTCTGTGTGCTGTCCGCATCCGTTGCTCTGTTCCGTGGCCCCACAAAAATTTTAAAGGGAACCTGTCACCAGGATTTTGTGTATAGAGCTGAGGACATGGGTTGCTAGATGGCCGCTAGCACATCCGCAATACCCAGTCCCCATAGCTCTGTGTGCTTTTATTGTGTAAAAAAAACGATTTGATACATATGCAAATTAACCTGAGATGAGTCCTGTCCCTGACTCATCTCAGGGACAGGACTCATCTCAGGTTAATTTGCATATGTATCAAATCGGTTTTTTTTTACACAATAAAAGCACACAGAGCTATGGGGACTGGGTATTGCGGATGTGCTAGCGGCCATCTAGCAACCCATGTCCTCAGCTCTATACACAAAATCCTGGTGACAGGTTCCCTTTAAGTCCTGTCCTATTCGTGTCCATTTTGTGGACAAGAACAGGCATTTCTATAATAGGCCTCCTGTTCCGTTCCGCAAATTGCTGAAGGCACACGGGCACCATCCGTGTTTTGCAGATCCGCAATTTGCGGACCGCAAAAAACGGCACGATTGTGTGAACTATGGCTAAGGCCTCTTTCACACGACCGATTTTTTTTTTCCACTTAGGGGCCGTTTTTTGCGTTCCGTATACGGAACCATTCATTTCAATGGTTCCGCAAAAAAAACGGAATGCAGACGGACGTCATCCGTATTTTTGGCGGATCCGTATTTTGCGGACCGCAAAATACTGAAAAAGCCATACGGTCGTGGGAAAGAGGCCTAATAATAAACGACACTAGTGACGATCGAGCATGCTTGGCCGAACACCAGTTTGTACTGCCACTCACTGTAATGCCGTAGTCATGTTGGTTACTGGCATTACAGTGATTGGCTGGCCGAAACGCGTCATCAGTGCTATAAAGCACTAGATGACACGTGGTTCGGCCAATCTTAGTCAGGGAGAGCTGTGCTGTAGAAGGGACAGATAGTGTAGGTAATAGAATTCTATTTTTTGGTTAGACAGGGTTAGTGTTAGAGACCCAAAAGTCCTTTTAAAGGGGTTCTGCACTTTGTTTAAACTGATGATCTATCCTCTGGATAGATCATCAGCTTCTGATCGGCCGGGGTCTGACACCCGGGACCCCCACCAATCAGCTGTTTGAGAAGGCAGCGCCGCGGCCTTCTCACTGTTTACCGCAGGCGCAGTGACGTCACGACTAGTATCACTGGCCTGGGGGCGGTTAAGCTCCGTTCTCTTGAATGGAGCTTAGCCCCACCCAGGCCAGTTGATGCAAGTCGGGACGTCACTTGGCCAGGGTAAATAGTGAGAAGGCTGGAGCGCGGCTGCCTTCTCAAACAGCTGATCGGCGGGGGTCCCGGGGGTCCCGGGTGTCGGACACCCGCCGATCAGAAGCTGATGATCTATCCAGAGGATAGATCATCAGTTTAAACAAAGTGCAGAACCTCTTTAAGGACTATTGTTGTGTCTGGCAGCAATATATATTTTTAGCGCAACCTGCGCTAAATTGCGTGCGATTAGAGACCCAAAAGTCCTTTTAAGGACTATTGTTGTATCTGGCAGCAATATATATTATTAGTGCAACCTGTGCTAAATAGCTTGCAATTGTTTGGCCGCTGCACACAGCAACATTATCTGCGCTACATCTCCTGTGTAACGTGTGCGCAGCCTAAAAATATCTGTGACATCCAGTGTACTTTTTCCGTAGACGGTGTCCGCTGCGGACAATTACATTACCTGCGCTACATCTCCTGTATAACGTTTGCGCATCCTAAAAATATCAGTGACATCCAGTGTACTTTTTCCATAGATGGTGTCCGCTGCAGACAGTTACATTACCTGCGCTACATCTCCTGTGTAACCTTTGCGCATCCCAAATAGCTGTGACATTCCCTCTAATTTTTTATTAGTCGCTGGTGACAGCAGCGACATTACCTGCTCTACATCTCCTGTATAACGTTTTCGCATCCCAAATAGCTGTGACATTCCCTGTAATTTTTTATTAGCCGCTGGTGACAGCAGCGACATTACCTGCGCTACATCTCTTGTATAACGTTTTCGCATCCCAAATAGCTGTGACATTCCCTGTAATTTTTTATTAGCCGCTGATGACATCAGGGACATTAACTGCGCTAAATCTCCTGTATAACATTTGCGCATCCTAAATAGCAGTGACATTGAGTTTAATTTATTTGCACATACGCTGAAAAAAACTGCGTTTCTGTACGTGTGACATATTTGCAAGCATATATACCATTTAATATGCAGAAGGCAAGCAGTAAGTGGCCATGCTGCTGATGGTGCACCCAGAGGCCTTGGCCCTGGGCGCGGTGAAACTGTGCCTGCTGCCAGAAACTCATCCACGATACCTAACTTCATGTTCCAGGGCGGCGCAGGACACCACTCTCAAAGTCAGACCAGTGCAACCAGGTGGTCGGTTGCATTGCAGCAGATAATGCTTCCAGTCGGTTAAGCACCACCCTGTCTTCCACAAAGTCTAGTCTCAGTAGCCAAGAGTCTGGTCAACAGAATCCTCACCCTGATCCTCCTTCCTCCCACCATGGAGAGTCTTGGCAAACAAGTGATCCCACACTCGGATTGAAGAGGAACATGAGGAGATCGTGTGCACCGATGCCCAAACTCTTGAGCACAGTCACAAGAAGATGAACGGCAATGAGTGTTTCACGAGGTGGATGATGATGAGACACAGTTGCCAATAAGTCAACTGCAATTAGTGTCTCAAGAGGTTGATGATAAGACACAGTTGTCAATAAGTGAGGTTGTTGTTAGGTCAACAAGTCACGAGGATAACAAGAGTGAGGAAGTGGAAGAGAAGGTGGTGGTGGACGATAAAATCACTGACCCAACCTGGGAAGGTGGCAAGCCAAGCGAGGACAGCAGTACAGAGGGGGAGGGATCCGCAGCACCGCAACAGGCTGGAAAAGGCAGTGGGGTGGCAAAAGGGAGAAGGCGGGCCACACCAAACAGTACCGCAACTGTTCCCCGGAGCACCCCCTTGCGGCAATCTCCCCTGGCAAGGGGTAGGTGTTCCACAGTCTGGCGCTTTTTTGAGAAAAGTGGGGACGATAAAAGAATTGTCATTTGCAACCTGTGCCGTACCAAAATGATCAGGGGCGTGAACACTAGCAACATCACCACCACCAGCATGATCCGCCACATAGCATCAAAATACCCTAATAGGTGGACTGAACGCCTGGGTCCACAATCAGTGTCTGCGGGTGACACCACTGCCTCCTCTTCCCCTGTGTTACGTGCTGGCCAATCCCCTGTCCAAGAAGCAGGCCCGGGTGCCTCCTGCCCTGCACCTGGACCTTTGCAAGCACCATCAGCTAGCACATCCACTTCTTTGTCCCAGTGCAGCGTACAGATATCCATACCCCAGGCCTTAGAACGAAAGCGCAAATACCCAGCCACCCACCCACAGGCCATAGCCCTAAATGCACACCTTTCCAAATTGCTGGCCCTGGAAATGTTGCCATTTAGGCTTGTGGACACTGAGGCTTTCTGCAGCCTGATGGCGGCGGCGGTCCCTTGTTACTCAGTCCCCAGCTGCCACTATTTTTCCCGGTGTGCTGTCCCCGCCTTACACCAGCATGTGTCCCGTAACATCACCCATGCCCTCACCAACACAGTTATTGGGAAGGTCCACTTAATGACTGACACATGGACAAGTGATTGTGGCCAGGGATGCTACATTTCCCTGATGGCACACTGGTTGAATGTTGTGGAGCCCGGGAGCGATTCGTACCCTGGGATGGCACAGGTGCTACCGACGCCAAGGATTGCGGGCCCTACTTCCATCAGGATTTCCGCCACCACCTACAATAGTGGCTGCAACCCCACTTCTCCTCCTCCACTTCCACCTCTGAATTCTCATCTTGCAGCACCAGTCAGCCATCAGTCAGTAGCTGGAAGCAGTGTAGCACTGCTGTGGGGAAGCGGCAACGGGCACTGCTAAAACTAATATGTTTAGGTGACAAACAGCACACCACCGCAGAGCTGTGGCCGGGTATTAGGGACCAGACTGAGCTGTGGCTCTTGCCACTCAACCTAGAACCAGACATGGTTGTGTCTAATAATGGCCATAACTTGGTGGCGGCTTTGGAGCTTGGCAAGCTCACACACATACCATGCCTAGCCCACGTGTTCATTTTAGTGGTTCAGCGGTTTCTCAAAACCTACCCCAATTTGCCTGAGCTACTGGTGAAGGTGCGGCGCGAGTGCGCACATTTCCAAAGGTCACCTACAGCTGCCGCCGGTCTGGCAAAAACGCTGCAGCAGCGATTGCAATTGCCAGCTCACCAACTGTTGTCAGCTTCCGCTCTTCACAAGCAATGAGTGGGCATGGATGTCTGACCTCTGTGAGGTTTTACGCAACTTTGAGGAATCAACACAGATGCTGAGCGGCGATGCCACGTAACCATCCCACTTCTGTGTCTACTAAAACGTTCGCTGCTCACAATGAAGAAGGACGCTTTTCATGTGGAAAAGGTGGAAATGGGGGAAGACAGTACACAGGGTGATAGCCAGACCACCTTCCGTTTGTCTTCTCAGCACGAATTGGATGATGATGAGGGGGAGGAGGAGGAGGAGGAGCAGGAGACGGTTGCCTCCGCTACCAGAGGGTAGTACCCATAGAAGTTTAATTCCATCTGTTCAGTGTGGATGGGTCGAAGAGGAGGAAGAGGATGAGGAGATTGAGAGTCATTCTCCTGATGAGGACAGCGAAGTCTTGTCTGTTGGGACTCTGGCACACATGGCTGACTATGTTATGCTGTCTTTCCCGTGACCCTCGCGTTATACGCATTTTGGCCAACACCAATTTCTGGTTGTTCACCCTTCTCGACCCCCGCTACAAAGAGAACTTCTCATCTCAAGAGAGGACTAGCAAAATAGTGCAATACCAGAAGGTCCTTGTGGAAAAATTGCTCCAAAAATTTCCAGCTGACAACGCTGGTGGGAGAGTACGTAGTTCCTTGGGCAACTGAGGCGGGGAGATGAGGGGAAAACACAGCAGTTCCAACAGAGGCAAGGTAACACTCTCCAAGGCCTGGGACAGTTTCTTGACTCCCAGCCAGCACCCTCACCCTGATGCGCAGCCTAGTGTCACAAGGAGAGAAAAGTTTTGGAAGATGGTGAAGGAGTACGTAGCAAACCATGTCAGCGTCCTCAATGATCCCTCTGTGCCTTACAACTATTGGGTGACCAAGCTGGACACGTGGCACGAACTGACACTGTACGCCTTGGAGGTGCTCACCTGCCCTGCCGCCAGCGTTTTGTCAGAGCAGGTATTTAGTGCTGCTGGGGGCATAATAACTGATAAGCACATCCGACTGTCAACTAAAAATGCTGACAGGTTGACTCTTATCAAAACGAACAATACCTGGATTGCCCCTGACTTCTCTACTCCACCAGAGGAAAGAGGCTTTAAATGTGGCTTTTATGGTGTATTGAATACACTGTATTCCCATGCACCCCTTCCACCACAAAAAAGGGTATATGGTTCAATCTTCCTTTTCTCGTCCTCCTCCTCCATCATATCAACATGCTTATTAGGCTGCCCTCGCTCCTAATGTTTTAGAGGGCCAGCTCAGCAGCAGGCCCTCAACCTTAATTTTCTCGATGGTCAGCTCAGCAGCAAGCCCTCAACCACAATTTTTTCCATGGTCAGATCAGCAGCAGGCCTTCGAACATAATTTCTTCCATGGTCAGATCAGCAGCAGACCCTCGTCCCTAATGTTTTAGACAGTCAGCTCAGCAGCAGACCCTCAACCATAGTTTTTTTGATGATCAGCTCAGCAGCAGGCCCTCGCCCATAATTTCTTCCATGGTCAGATCAGAAGCAGACCCTCGCCCCTAATGTTTTAGACAGTCAGCTCACCAGCATACCCTCAACCATAATTTTTTCGATGGTCAGCTCACCAGCAGTCCCTCAACCATAATTTTTTCGATGTCAGCTCAGCAGCAGGCCCTCACCCCTAATGTTTTAGATGGTCAGCTCACCAGCAGACACTCACCCCTAATGTTTTGGATGGTCAGATCACCAGAAGACCCTCGCCCCTAATGTTTTAGAGGGTCACCAGCAGGCCCTTGCTCCTAATGTTTTTGAGGGTCACCAGTAGGCCATCAATCATCATTTTTCTAGGGTGTGTATGATGCCCTCCTTTATGTGTAATAAAGGGTGTATTGCAGTGACGGTTCCTTGTAATTTTTGGCAGCCCTTTCACTTAGTGCATAGGCTTTGTAAGTGTAGGAGTCCCACTACCTGAACAATTGTACCACAATGTGAATGAGGCCCTCTTATGTGATATACAGCTTGTATCGGAGTGCCTCTTTCTTGTAACTTTTGGCAGCACTTGCACTTTATATACAAGTAAATATACAGGAAAGAATGTTTCCTAACAATATTTCCTCTAAAATCGATTTTATCCTTGGTTTTGTGCGTATTATTGTCAGTCTGTAAAAGTGGCGTACTACTCGGACAACATCGTACCCAGCAGCGACCTGGGAGTCCAAGATGCATCCAGACATCCTCCCCATGCCATTCCTGAACAATTTCAGTGGTGTTTCCATCAATTTCTGACCTTTTCATGTGAACCAGACACCGTCCCCTCTTCAGAGCAGGGGGTGCCTGGTTTAATGCTCGGGTTCTTTTATTGACTTCCGCTGTGCTCGGGTGCTTGGTAGAGCACCCGAGCATCCCGAGGTGTTCTACTCAAGCACCCGAGCACTTTGTTGCTCGATCAACACTAGACAACACTTCTTGGTCTGTACAGATCACTTTACTGCAGTTACCTGCTTATCTATACACAGAGGTGATATCATTACAGGCAGGATTGGAATGACCGATAAGACAGGATCCACCATTCACAACAGAGCATACCTAGAGGTGCCCTCCTGACCATATGTGTAATAAAGGGTGTATTGCAGTGACGGTTCCTTGTAATTTTTGGCAGCCCTTTCACTTATTGCATAGGCTTTGTAAGTGTAGGAGTCCCACTACCTGAACAATTGTACCACAATGTGAATGAGGCCCTCTTATGTGATATACAGCTTGTATCAGAGTGCCTCTTTCTTGTAACTTTTGACAGCACTTGCACTTTATATACAAGTAAATATACAGGAAAGAATGTTTCCTATCAATTTTACATTTCGCCTCCATTTTCATTTAATTCTTGAATAACACCTCAAGGGTTAACATCAGTTTTGAATAATTTGAGGGGTGCAGTTTCTAAAATGGGGTTATTTATGGGTGGTTTCTATTACATATGCCCCTCAAAATCACTTGGTGAACTGGTGCACTAAACTGGTGCTTAACCCCTTAAGGACTCAGCCCTATTTCACCTTAAGGACTTGGCCATTATTTGCAAATCTGACCAGTGTCACTTTAAGTGCTGATAACTTTAAAACGCTTTGACTTATCCAGGCCATTCTGAGAGTGTTTTTTCATCACATATTGTACTTCATGACACTGGTAAAATAAAGTCAAAAAAATCCATTTTTATTTATAAAAAAATACCAAATTTACCAAAAATTTGTAAAAAAATAGCAAATTTCCAAGTTTCAATTTCTCTACTTCTATAATACATAGCAATACCTCCAAAAATAGTTATTACTTTACATTCCCCATATGTCTACTTCATGTTTGGATCATTTTGGGAATGATATTTTATTTTTTGGGGATGTTACAAGGTTTAGAAGTTTAGAAGCAAATCTTGAAATTTTTCTGAAATTTTCAAACACCTAATTTTTAGGGACCAGTTCAGGTCTGAAGTCACTTTGCGAGGCTTACATAATAGAAACCACCCAAAAATGACCCCATTCTATAAACTACACCCCTCAAGGTATTCAAAACTGATTTTACAAACTTTGTTAACCCTTTAGGTGTTCCACAAGAAGTAATGGAAAATAGAGATACAATTTCAAAATTTCACTTTTTTGGCAGATTTTCCATTTTAATAATTTTTTTCCAGTTACAAAACAAGAATTAACAGCCAAACCAAACTCAATATTTATGGCCCTGATTCTGTCAATTACAGAAACACCCCATATGTGGTCGTAAACCGCTGTACAGGCACACGGCAGGGCGCAGAAGGAAAGGAATGCCATACGGTTTTTGGAAGGCAGGTTTTGCTGGACTGTTTTTTTTGACACCATGTCCCATTTGAAGCCCCCTGATGCACCCCTAGAGTAGAAACTCCATAAAAGTGACCCCATTTAAGAAACTACACCCCTCAAGGTATTCAAAACTGATTTTACAAACATCGTTAACACTTTAGGTGTTCCACAAGAATTAATGGAAAATAGAGATACAATTTCAAAATGTCACTTTTTTGGCAGATTTTCCATTAAAAACATTTTTTTCCGGTTACAAAGCAAGGGTTAATAGCCAAACCAAACTTAATATTTATGGCCTTGATTCTGTAGTTTACAGAAACACCCCATATGTAGTCGTAAACCGCTGTACGGGCACACGGCAGGGCACAGAAGGAAAGGAATGCCATACGGTTTTTGGAAGGCAGATTTTGCTGGACTGGTTTTTTTGACACCATGTCCCATTTGAAGCCCCCCTGATGCACCCCTAGTGTAGAAACTCCAAAAAGGTGGCCCCATTTAAGAGACTATGGAATAGGGTGGCAGTATTGTTGGTACTAGTTTAGGGTACATATGATTTTTGGTTGCTCTATATTACACTTTTTGTGAGGGAAGATAACAAGAAATAGCTGTTTTGGCACCGTTTTTATTTTTTATTTACAACATTCATCTGACAGGTTAGATCATGTGAGATTTTTATAGACCAGGTTGTCACGGATGCGGCGATACTTAATATGTATACTTTATTTTTTATTTATGTAAGTGTCACTACCAGAGCTTTGGGACGTTCTCACAGCTCTGTTTCTCCACCCCTGTGATGATGTCACTACTAGAGCTTGGAGGAGTTCTCACTGCTCTGTTTCTCCGCCCCTGTGATGAAGTCTTTACTTTCTGTTTCCTTCCTCCCAGCTGTTCCTCCTGCGTTTGATTTCCCTGCCTTTAAATCACCCCTCCTCCTATTGTAGGGCGTGGATTATATTTCTCATTTCAGTTGTAGCTCTTGCTTGAGTATCTTCACTTGTAGCTATCAGTTCACTGGACCTGTGTTCTGCTGCAGCAAGCACTCCGGATATTGCCAGCTGTCCTTGGATCCGTCTTCTCTGCGGCTGCAGCTCCTTCAGCTAAGTGTGCAGACATTGTTGTGTACCTGGTTATTTTCTGACTGGATCTGAGGTGGCCACGGTTCCCTCCATATACGGAGCAGGGCACCGGTGGCCGTGCCCCTTCCACTATTGTAGGGGTTACAGTGTTCATCAGTCTTAGGTACACGGGCATGCCTCATATCGCCATTTGGATCCGGGCATGTGCTTTAGCAGCATAGGGAGAGCTTTGAGGGTCTGACAGGGGTCAGCCTTTATCCTCCCTAGTTTGGGTCCGGTCAGTAGCTCCTTTTTCTGTGTATACTCTTGTTGCTCACATACAGTCGTGACATTATAATCCACCAAAACCGTCCTTTTTTTACATGGATCCGCTTTCTGGCCTGGTTGACCGCATGCAGGGTCTTTCTTTGGAAGTAGCGGATCTCCGTCAATCTATGACTCAGCTTCAAGCATTGGGCTCTGCTCCGGCTCATGGAGTCTGTTGCGAGCCAAAGGTCTCACTTCCGGAAACGTTCTCCGGGGGCAGTGAGAATTTTGTTCGCTTCAGAGAGGCATGCAAACTCCATTTTTGCTTGTGTCCCCACTCCTCTGGTAAGGAGGAGCAGAGGGTGAGGATTGTCATCTCCCTGCTCAGGGGTAATGCTCAGACTTGGGCTTTTTCGCTGCCATCAGGGGATCCCTCCCTTCGATCCGTGGAAAGATTTTTTGTGGCCCTGGGGCAGATATATGATGACCCAGATCGTGTTGCTCTGGCCGAATCTAACTTACGTGTTTTATGCCAGAACAAACTGTCTGCGGAGCTTTATTGTTCTATATTTCGGAAATGGGCAGCTGATTCAGGTTGGAATGATGCTGCACTCCGGAGTCAGTTCTGTCATGGTCTCTCAGAGAGATTGAAAGATGCGCTTGCTTTCCATGAGATACCAACGTCCTTAGAGTCTGCCATGTCATTGTCAAAGTCATTTCTTGTGAGATTTTTGTCGATAGTGGAGCGGCCGTCAATCTTATTGACACTCAATTTGTAGCCATGCATGGTTTTCAGGTTTGCACATTAGAAAAGGATATACCTGTTTTTGCTATTGACTCTGCTCCACTCTCACAGAGATCTCTGAAGGGCATTGTTCACAATATCCGACTAGCTGTAGGTGACACTCATGTGGAGGATATATCTTGTTTTGTCCTTAACGGATTGCCTTCTCCTCTAGTTTTGGGGTTACCCTGGCTCACTAGACATAACCCCACTATTGATTGGCAAGGAAGGCAAATAAATGAGTGGAGTGACTTTTGTAGAGAGAATTGTCTCACAGCGACTTTTGCAGAGGTGTCTACTAAAACTGTGCCATCATTTCTCTCTGATTTCTCGGACGTGTTTTCCGAGGGCGGTGTTCAGGAGCTACCTCCTCACCGGGAGTTTGACTGTCCCATTAACCTCATTCCCGGCGCCAAGCTGCCAAAAGCACGCCTTTACAATCTCTCACATCCAGAAAGAATCGCAATGCGAACTTATATCTCCGAGAGTCTCGATAAGGGGCATATTCGTCCCTCAAAGTCACCTGTGGCCGCGGGTTTTTTTTTTGTTAAAAAAAGAGATGGCTCTCTGAGACCTTGCTTAGATTTTAGGGAGCTGAACCGTATCACGATTCGCGATCCCTATCCCCTTCCTCTGATCCCGGACCTCTTCAACCAAATTGTTGGGGCCAAGGTGTTTTCCAAATTGGATTTGAGAGGCGCGTACAACCTGGTCAGGGTCAGAGAGGGGGATGAATGGAAAACGGCCTTTAATACCCCTAACGGGCATTTCGAGAATCTCGTTATGCCTTTCGGCCTGATGAATGCTCCGGCCATCTTTCAGCATTTTGTTAATAGTATTTTCTACCATTTAATGGGGAAATTTGTATTGGTGTATCTTGATGATATTTTGATTTTTTCCCCTGATGTTCAGACCCATCAGGATCATCTTTTTCAGGTTCTGCAGATTCTGCGGGAAAATAAATTGTACGCCAAGCTGGAGAAATGTCTTTTTATGGTATCGGAGATTCAATTTCTGGGTTTTCTCCTCTCTGCTTCTGGTTTTCGCATGGATCCGGAGAAGGTCCGTGCTGTACTTGAGTGGGAGCTTCCTGAGAATCAGAAGGCATTGATGCGCTTTCTGGGTTTTGCGAACTATTACAGAAAGTTCATTTTGAATTATTCCTCTGTTGTCAAACCCCTTACTGACATGACAAAAAAGGGGGCGGATTTTTCCTCTTGGTCGGAGGAGGCGCTTGCAGCCTTTTCTAAGATTAAAGAGAGTTTTGCGTCTGCTCCCGTCTTGGTGCATCCCGATGTTTCCTTACCTTTTATTGTTGAGGTGAATGCTTCCGAGGTGGGTGTGGGTGCAGTTTTGTCCCAGGGCCCTTCTCCTGCCAAATGGCGACCCTGTACCTTTTTCTCTAAAAAACTCTCCCGGCAGAGAGAAACTATGATGTGGGAGATAGGGAGTTGTTGGCCATCAAGTTGGCTTTCGAGGAATGGCGCCATTGGTTGGAGGGGGTCAGGCACCCTATCACCGTTTTTACCGACCATAAGAATCTGGCATACTTAGAGTCGGCCAGGCGTATGAATCCGAGACAGGCCAGATGGTCTCTGTTCTTCTCCAGATTCAATTTTGTCGTTACATTCCGACCTGAGATCAAAAATGTGAAGGCTGATGCTCTCTCTCGCTGTTTTCCGGGAGGAGGAAACTCCGAGGACCCGGGTCCCATTTTGGCGGAGGTGGTAGTTATTTCTGCTCTATATTCCGATTTGGAGGCCGAGGTCCAGGCTGCCCAGACTGAGGCACCTGCCCGTTGTCCTTCTGGGAAGTTGTTCGTGCCTCCTGAGCTACGTCACAAACTCTTCAAGGAGCATCATGATACGGTTCTTGCTGGTCACCCCGGGAGTAGAGCCACGGTAGATCTCATTGCTCTGAGATTTTGGTGGCCGGCTCTTCGTAAGTCGGTGGAGGGTTTTGTGGCTGCTTGTGAGACGTGCGCTCGCGCTAAGGTCCCTCGTTCACGGCCTTCAGGTTCCCTTCTCCCGTTACCCATACCTTCCCGTCCTTGGACACACCTGTCCATGGACTTTATCACGGATCTTCCTCGTTCCTCGGGGAAGTCGGTGATCCTGGTGGTGGTGGACCGTTTTAGCAAGATGGCTCATTTCGTACCTTTCCCTGGTTTACCCAATGCTAAAACGTTGGCGCAAGCTTTTGTCGACCATATTGTTAAATTGCACGGCATTCCCTCTGATATTGTTTCCAATAGAGGCACGCAGTTTGTGTCCAGGTTCTGGAAGGCTTTCTGTTCTCGCCTGGGGGTTCGGCTGTCCTTCTCTTCTGCTTTTCACCCGCAGTCGAATGGTCAGACTGAGCGCCTCAATCAGAATCTGGAGACATATTTGCGCTGTTTTGTGGCAGAGAAACAGGAGGATTGGTGTATTTCTCCCTCTTGCTGAGTTTGCTCTGAACAACCGTCGTCAGGAATCTTCTGATAAGTCACCATTCTTTGGTGCATATGGGTTCCATCCACAGTTTGGGACATTCTTGGGAGGGGCTCTTTCTGGTTTACCTGAGGAGGAGAGATTTTCCTCGTCTTTGTCTACCATTTGGCAAAAGATTCAGAGTAATCTTAGAAAGATGAGTGAGAAGTATAAGCGTGTGGCTGATAAGAGACGTGTGCCTGGTCCGGACCTGAATGTGGGTGATCTGGTGTGGTTGTCTACAAGAAATATTAAACTGAAGGTTCCCTCCTGGAAATTGGGTCCCAAGTTTATTGGGCCTTATAAAATCTTGTCAGTCATCAATCCTGTTGCCTTCCGTCTTGATCTTCCACGGGTTTGGAAGATACATAATATATTTCACAGATCTCTCTTAAAACCATATGTCCAGCCCACGGTACCCTCCTCTTTGCCTCCTCCTCCGATTTTGGTTGATGGCAATCTGGAGTTTGAGGTTTCCAGAATTGTGGACTCTCGCATTGTCCGCGGTTCTCTTCAGTACCTCGTTCATTGGAAGGGTTATGGTCCTGAGGAGAGGATGTGGGTTCCGGTGTCGGACATTAAAGCCACTCGCCTCATCAGGGCATTTCATAGGGCTCATCCTGAGAAGGTGGGTCCTGGGTGTCCGGAGTCCACCCGTAGAGGGGGGGGGGTACTGTCACTACCAGAGCTTTGGGACATTCTCACAGCTCTTTTTCTCCACCCCTGTGATGATGTCACTACTAAAGCTTGGAGGAGTTCTCACTGCTCTGTTTCTCCGCCCCTGTAATGAAGTCTTTACTTTCTGTTTCCTTCCTCCCAGCTGTTCCTCCTGCGTTTTATTTCCCTGCCTTTAAATCACCCCTCCTCCTATTGTAGGGCGTGGATTATATTTCTCATTTCAGTTGTAGCTCTTGCTTGAGAATCTTCACTTGTAGCTATCAGTTCACTGGACCTGTGTTCTGCTGCAGCAAGCACTCCGGATATTGCCAGCTGTCCTTGGATCCGTCTTCTCTGCGGCTGCATTTTCTTCAGCTAAGTGTGCAGACATTGTTGTGTACCTGGTTATTTTCTGACTGGATCTGAGGTGGCCACGGTTCCCTCCATATACGGAGCAGGGCACCGGTGGCCGTGCCCCTTCCACTATTGTAGGGGTTACAGTGGTCATCAGTCTTAGGTACGCGGGCATGCCTCGTTCCGCCATTTGGATCCGGGCATGTGCTTTAGCAGCATAGGGAGAGCTTTGAGGGTCTGACAGGGGTCACCCTTTATCCTCCCTAGTTTGGGTCCGGTCAGTAGCTCCTTTTTCTGTGTATACTCTTGTTGCTCACATACAGTCGTGACAGTAAGTTTTACACAATGATTTCATTTTTGAAGCCAAAAAAAATCATGTTTTAGTGTTTCCATAGTCTGAGAGCCATAGTTTTTTCAGTTTTTTTGGGTGATTATCTTAGGTAGGGTCTCATTTTTTGCGGGATGAGATGACGGTTTGATTGGCACTATTTTGGGGTGCGTGTGATTTTTTGATCGCTTGCTATTACACTTTTTGTGATGTAAGGTGACAAAAAATTGTTTATTTAGCACAGTTTTTATTAAAAAAAAATTACGGTATTCATCTGAGGGGTTAGGTCATGTGATATTTTTATAGAGCCGGTCGATACGGACGCGGCGATACCTAATATGTATACTTTTTTTTATTTATGTATTTATGTAAGTTTTACACAATAATATAATTTCTGAAACAAAAAAATAAATCATGTTTTAGTGTCTCTATATTCTGAGAGCCATAGTTTTTTCAGTTTTTGGGCGATTATCTTAGGTAGGGTCTCATTTTTTGCAGTATGAGATGACGGTTTAATTGGCACTATTTTGGGGTGCGTTTGACTTTTTGATCACTTGCTATTACACTTTTTGTGATGTAAGGTGACAAAAAATGATTTATTTAGCACAGTTTTTATTTTAAAAAAATTACGGTGTTCATCTGAGGGATTAGGTCATGTGATATTTTTATAGAGCCAGTCGATACGGACGCGGCGATACCTAATATGTATACTTTTTTTTTATTTATGTAAGTTTTACACAATAACAGCTTTTTTCAAACAAAAAAAATGATGTTTTAGTGTCTCCATATTCTGAGCCATATTTTTTATTTATTTTTTGGCCATTGTCTCAGGTCGGGGCTCATTTTTTGCGGGATGAGGTGACGGTTAAATTGGTACTATTTTGGTGGGCAAACGCCTTTTTGATTGCTTGCTGTTGTACTTTTTGTGATGTAAGGTGACAAAAAAATGGTTTATTTAGCACAGTTTTTATTTTTTATGGTGTTCATCTGAGGGGTTAGGTCATGTGATATGTTTATAGAGCCAGTCGATACGGACGCGGCGATACCTAATATGTCTCCCCCCCCCCCCCCTATTTTTTACCAATTTTTTTAACTTTATTTGGGGAAAATGACGTTTTTGTTTATTTTTACTTGAAACTTTTAATTTTTGGGGGGAAAAACTTTATTTTTTCAACTTTTTTTTCACTTAATTTTTTGTCCCACTTTGGGACTTGAACTTTGGGGGGTATATTCCTTTACTATGCATTCTAATACTTCTGTATTGGAATGCATTGGCTGTATGAGTAATACTGTGTGTATTACTCATAAAGCTTCCGGGGCCTGTGAGATCCAGGGGCTCTTCACCGGAAGGCAGCGCGATGCCTTCCTCAGACATCGCGCTGCCTTCCATGCCATCGGGTCCCTCCCACAGCCACATGGGGACCCGATGGCACCGCCGCACAGCCGCCGCAACCGCAGGTAAAGCCGCAAACCGCAGGTCTGAATTGACCTGCGGTTTGCGGCGATCGCCGCTACGGGGGGGGGGGGGTCACATGACCCCCCCGGCGTTGTGACAGGATGCCCGCTGAATGATTTCAGCGGGCATCCTGTTCCGATTAACCCCCGCCGCGCCGCAATCGCGGTTTAAACCCATGACGTACCGGTACATCATGGGTCCTTAAGGACTTGGGCAACATGCCGTACCAATACGTCATGCGTCCCTAAGGGGTTAAAAAATGGTTTTTAAAATTTTCTTGAAAGTTGCTTCTAAATTTGTAAGCCTTCTGACGTCCTTAAAAAAAAAATTACATTTACAAAATGATGCCAACATAAAGTAGACATATGGGAAATGTTGATTGATAACTATTTCATGAGGTATTACTATTTGTGTCAAAAGTAGAGAATTTCAAATTTAGAAAACTGTGTTTTTTTCAAAATTTTTATAAATTTGGGATATTTTTTTTATAGATAACTAGGTGAACTATATTGACTCAAACTTACCACTGTCATGAAGTACAATGTGTCACAAGAAGACAAATTCAGAATGGTCTGAATAAGTAAAAGCGTTCCAAAGTTATTACCACATGAATTGACACATATCAGATTTGCTGAAAATTGTCTGGGCAAGAAAGGTGAAAAAAAGGCATGGGGTAGAAGGGGTTAAATACCCAGAATTATGTTGGCAACAATGTTCATTGCGTTCTATTAATAGAGCAACTGTGTGAATAAAGGGTGAATACAATGCTTTTGAGAAACATCATTCTGTGGCACAGTGAATAGTGCAGAATCTGGAAGATGCTTTGCATGTTTGGATGGTGTTTGGAATTGTTTGCTTTCTAGTTGTTCATTGACCTCAGTAGAAAAATGAAAAGCATAGTCAATTTATTGCACAACAGATGGAACAAAAAGAACTCAAAAACTGATTATGACCTTGATAAAGACTAACTTCATTTAGGAAAATAAACTGAAATCAGATAGTCACGAACCATTCCAGCTGTCAAGTGTGTGCTCTGGGGAGTAGTTAGCTCTCAAGTATCTCTAATAGCACCTAACAGTTTACATTGTTGCATTAAATGGGATCTGCATTTTATAGGCGGTACATTCACACATCCTACTGGATGATAATACTTCTAAGACGATGATCCAGAGATTAGGTGACTCAGTGTAAGCTGCTTTGTATTCTCTCTATAATTAGTATGCTCCTCTTTGTAATTTTCATGAATATTGCCTATTAGGAAGCTGTAGATGATTGTTTTGTTTCTTTGACATTTCATGAACTATTAAACTTGGGCCATACTAATTTGAAATGTATTGGCACTCTCCATGGAAAGGTACATTTAGTAAAAATAGTAGCATTAGCTTCCTTTGTCTGCAAATTCAGCCATTCAGATGTTGTTCTTGTTCAGACACTAGGTGATGCTGTTATTATTTAAAGGGGTTGTCCAGATTCAGAGCTGAACCCGGACATACTCATAATTCTACCCAGGCAGCCCCCCTGACAAGAGCATCGTAGCATTTCTTATTTACAATAACACACTGCCGGGCGGAAGCTTCCGCCCAGCAGTGTGTTCGGCGACGTCGCCGGCTCTGATGGGTCGGCTTTAGCGCTGCCCTAGCCATTTTACAGGCTAGGGCAGCGCTAAAGCCCGCCCATCAGTGCCAGTGACGTCACCGGGCTTACTGCTAGGTGGAAGCCTCCGCCCAGCAGCCCTAAGGAGAGCCCAGTTCATCAATGGAACTCCAGAAAATGCCTTTGCCCTGCGCGATTCAGCGCAGGGCAAAGGAGAGCATCGGAGCATGAACTGCTCCGATGCTCAAGTCAGAGGGGCTGCCTGGGTGAAATTGGGAATATGTCCGGGTTCAGCTCTGAACCTGGAAAACCCCTTTGAGGATAGAAACTATTAAAAGGGTTGTGCCGCAATTTATATTGATGACCTATTCTCAGGATAGGTCATCAATATCTGATCGGCGGAGGTCTGACACCTGGGAACCCCGCCGATCAACTGTTTTAAGAGGAGGCAGTGCTCCATGCGAGCGCTGCTTCCTCGTCTTTACAACACGCATTGTCTCCTGTGGAGCGGCAGCATAGAATAATTACAAGTACTTGCTCCATTCACTTGAAAGGAGCCGGTACTTGTATTACACTGCACTTCAGAGACAAAATGCAGGGTAATGAACAGGATCTGGCGCTCGCATGGAGCGCCACCTCCTCTTCAAAAGGGTGATCGCCTGGTGTGCCAGGTATTAGACCCCCACTAGTTTTGGGCAAGCATGCTCGGCGGAACACCAGTTCAGCTCGAGCATCGCTATGCTCGGCCGAATATCGCGTGGGCTCGAGTCAGTGTATTTAATTCTAATTTAGCCTCTATTTCTGAAAAGTTTCTTGTGGGATTCGAGCTCACAACCTTCTACATTACAGTCAAGAATGTTAACCACTACACTATACAGCTGCATGGCCGGTTGCTAAAAAAAATAAAAATATGAGACTTCTGCTGTATAGGAATACTCACTACTAGTAACAGCAGAAGTTTCATATATATATATTTTTTTAATTATTATAGTAACAGGCCATGCAGCTGTATGGGACTTCTGCTGTTAATAGTAGTAAGTATTCCTCTACAGTATTCCTCTACAGAAGTCTCATATTTTTTTTTTTTTTTTTTTTAAAGTAACTGGTCATTTAGCTCTATAGTGTAGTGGTTAACATTCTGGGCTGTAATGTAGAAGGTTGTGAATTCAAATCCATTCAGAAACATTTCAAAAATAGAGGCTAAATTAAATATATATATATATATATATATATATATATATATATTTGTAATTGTAAAAAATGTGTAATTACTAATATATATATATATATCTATATATATATATAATCATACTTCTGATAGATATAAAGGCATAATATGTGGGAAGCTTCTACTGGTGTTTTAGCCATAATATATTTACATATATTATAATATGTTATATATTCTAAATATATAATAATATATGTAAATATATTATGGCTAAAATTTATATATATATATATATATATATATATATATATATATATATATATGTTTAAATTAAACCTCTATTTCTGACGGGATTGAAACTCAAAATCTTCGACATTACAACCCAACAATGTTAACCACTACACTACACAGCTGCATAGCCAGTTCCTAAAAAAAATATGAGACTTCTGCTGTATAGGAATACTTACTACTAGTAACAGCAGAAGTTTCATATATATATATATTTTTTATTATTAAGATTCTTGGCTGTAATGTAGAAGGTTGTGAGTTCAGAAATAGGGGCCAAATTTGATTTAAATACACTGGGTGTCCCCAAGCACTGACTCCATATGTGGACATAGCTATATATGGAGTCAGAGCAGGGACTCCTAAGTCGAACTAGAGTCCCGACACCCTCCCCTCTTCAGAGCAGGGGGTGCCTGGTTTAATGCTCAGGTCCTCCCATTGACTGAGCATCGGGAAGTGTTCTACTCAAGCACACGAGCACTTTGGTGCTCGACCAACACTAACCCCCACCGATCAGATATTGATGACCTATCTTGATAACAGGTAATCAATATACTGTATATGGGCGGACAAACCCTTTAACTAATCACTTCCATAAATATTATTGTTTAGCTTTTGCCATTGTATTAATTTAACTTATAGCTAGAGATGAGTAAATTGATTGTAAACTATTAGGATTTGACATGAATTTTGTAAAAATTTGAGTTGCATCTTTAGTGGAACAAAATAAGGACATGCAGGCAGCGCCAATAAAGTTGTGGAGAAAAAAAGGTTATTTTAATCCATGTTGTGTTAGTGCAAACACATGCTTTTAAATCCCCTCTGTTAGCTGTAGAATGACTGTGCGTCACTATTAGGCTTAGTTCACACTTCACTTACTTGGTCAATTATTCTCAGTTATTATCAGCCCAAAGCAGATGCGGGTCAAAACATAATCAAATCCTGATGCAAAATACTGACTGTGTGATAGAGGCCTTATATTCATTTTGCATGAGTTTTGGCCATTTGTGTCTGAAATAGATTTTATTCAGATGAAAAAGATGTCTTGCATGCAGAAATTTAATGGCCTCTATCACACGGTCAGTATTTGTTCAGTTTTTTTGCATCAGTATTTGATCAATATTGGTAAGGCAAAAACAGCAGTGGGTCCAAAAAAGAGATAACATATGATGGAAATATTTGCATGTATTCTGTGTTTTGGATCCACTCCTGCCTTCGGCTTTCAAATCATGATAAAATCCTGATTCAAAGTTCTGACCATGTGGTAGAGGCCTTATGAACGCTCAAACAACAGGACCCTTTTTTTTGTTATTTTTCTGTTCTTCTAATGAATCAGAAGAATGAAAAAATAGACGGTGATGTCAACAAGGCTAAACAGGAACACTAGTGGCCCTGTAACAGACTAGTGAGGCTGGCAATAGCATGAAGAGTCACAATAGTGACCCCGGAACATAGTGGTGAGGGTGGCAACAACATGGCCCTAGAACACAGTGGTGAGGGTGGCAACAGCATGAAGTACAGCTGGATTGTTGGTCAAAACACGACTGCTGCATGACAGAGGCATCCCTGACCTGTTGCTGCAGTTGCTGCTACCACCACCCCTTCTTCTACTACTACTTGTGCCGGCTACAGAAATATTTTTGCCACTGCCCATTCCTTTTGAGGACCCAGGCAACTGTCTGCTGGACATAGTGTACAGTAAGTGAATCAGTAATGTAACTATGCAACTACTGTAAGTATGAATGGCTCATTGTAATGCATCCCGTGACACCGGTTTTATACACCTTACCGAAAATTCACAAGGACAGAGTTGATCCGCCAGGACGCCCTATAGTGTCCGGAATCAACTCTGTCCTTTCACGATCAGCCATTTTTCTAGACGGAGTGCTTCAAAAATACGCAACAAATGCCACGACCTATGTGAGGGATACCACCCACTTCCTACTTAAGTTAAAAGAGTTGACATTTCAGCCAGGGGACACATTGGTCTCATTTGATGTAGTCAGTCTGTACACCAGTATTGACCATGACAAAGGCCTGGAGGCAGTCAGGTATGTCTTACGTAACTCAGAGTATACACCTGCTATGGTGAATTTTATTCTGGCGTTATTGGAGATCATACTGACATGCAATTATTTTAAGTTTAAGGACCAATTTTTTTTGCAAAACAGGGGGACCGCGATGGGGTCTAATGCCGCACTGGTTTATGCAAACATCTATATGTCCTATATAGAGAGTCTATCTGTGTATCCATCCAGCTTCTTTAATTCAGTGAAGGGCTGGATGAGATACATAGATGATATCTTCTTTATATGGACAGGCTCTGAACCCGAATTGCAAGCATTTAACGAGCATTTAAAGAACATCCATCCAGCATTAAAATTCACCAGAGTCAGTTCTAAGACCCAATTACAGTATTTAGACACACTAGTGTGTGTACCGGGAAAAACATTGGGTACAGATATTCATGTAAAAAATACAGACAAAAATAACATTCTACAATATGATAATTCACACCCACGGGGTATGATAAAATCACTCCCCTACAGTCAATTTCTGCGGGTACGCAGAACTGTCAGTGATGAAGAGAGGGTAGAGACTAGACTACAGGAAATGAACCAGAAATTCATCAATAGAGGTTACCCTTTACAACTGATGAATAAACATCAGGATAGGGCTCGTAGGATGGAAAGGGAAACATTACTTAATAAAAATAAAAATAAAACAAATGCACAAAATAGAATTCCTTTCGTTTCCCGATATACAATGCTGAGCAGGCAGGTTGCCACGGTGATTAGAAAAAACTGGACTTTACTTACTCAGGCATTTCCAGATACCCCGGAATTTAAAAACCCTCCCCTGTTTTCATACAGAAGGGGTCCTAATGTCAGGGATAGACTGGTACATGCCGACAAATCCCTGAACACACAACAACATAAACAATCAGGATGTTACCCATGCCTTGGCTGTTGCCATTGTAACAACATGGCAAAAGGTAAAACCTTTGTACACCCCACACACAGGAAAAAGGTATGAGATCAGGCAGTTCTACACCTGCAACTCAACTTACGTTATCTATATCCTTCAGTGTCCGTGTGGGCTCCTTTATGTGGGAGAAACCACACAGGAGGTTAAAAAGAGGATTACACAGCATAAGTCCAAAATTTGCAAGGAAGCTCTAGATCTCTCAGTACCGGAACATTTCCATAAATTGGGACACAATGTGTCAGAATTAAGGTTTCAGATAATAGATGGAGTACCACCTCTAAGGAGGGGGGGAGGAGATCGAGAAACTCTCCTCAAACAATTAGAACTAAAGTGGATATATAGGCTTAATACACGTGAACCTAAGGGACTCAACAGGGACTTCAATCTGGGAGTCTTCCTATGAGGGGTCCATATTGTGTCTTTTCCTTTCAGTATAGACAAACTATTTATTATTTTTTGTAACTATGTTCTGTGCCCAACAAAGCTATTTGTTGTGAGGATTTTATGTATATGGGTTTCACCAAACACTTTTTTTAATGGGTTTTGTCTCTGTACAGGGTAGACCTCACCGGGACCCTCCATGATCCGCAATTCCTTCCATGATGTCTCCATAGTCATGCAGTCTAGCCTTTTTATATTAGTATTTGTGGTGTCCGGGTATGGCTGGTGGGGGTAAGTCCAATTCTCTTTTCCTTGGCCTCTGAGTATATACTAGTGTGTGAATGGACGGTCGTGGCATGCCACATGGGCTGTTGTCACTTTGCAGTGATCGGCCCGTGGGACACCCTTGACGACCGTGAAACCCCCAAATAAAGGACACATGTCTCATCTGATGGAACGGATGAAGACATGGTCATCTCCTGAAGGGCAAGTATGTATGGGTATGTGGTATCCTCATAAAGGGGGTATAACTGAGGGAAATCAGTATTCACCCTGGAAGAACCACATATAACACCTAGGGTACATGGGGACTTGAACCCGTAACTTAATGGTGGGATCTTGAGAATCATCCCCTTTAAAAAATCAGAGGTATGATGACTGAGCTGAACGGGCTTCTGCCCACCAGAACCTACCCTTGAGCCACTTTGATGTTGACGGGGTGGGATGCCGGGTGACACGGACGATCCATGACTTTGTTTTGTGGACGGCCGCGTCCCCATGGCAACCACTTACGTCATCATTATGCTACATGCTCAGCTTGTTGCATTGCCGTGAAGCGCATCTGCCCCTACAGACATTAGCAACAACTGACGTCATCTTGGGAAATTTCCCCATTGGCTGACAGCGGAAGAAGACGCATGCGCACTATAGCTTCCGGGACGCTGAGTTCAGCGAGCTCTACAAACATTGCGGACATGGTGTAAAACCCCGGGGACGTCACCTCAATGTAGGAGGTAATATTACTATGTAGGATTGTTTATTTTACTATAAGACACTGAGAGTTTTTATAATACACTGTATTTGATCGGAAGTGATCCTTGTTTATGATTATAAATGATGACCCACGAATATATATGTATATAGATGTACCATCCCACCTGGGGGAGGGATAGCTCCACCCACTTTGTATTATATAAGGCACACGCTTGTTAATTTATTGTATTGCTTGAGAAAGACCGAGGAAGGTCGAAAGGTCGCATCACCATGCTGTTTATTGAATAAACCACTATTGGATTTACTACACTGGCGAGTGCTGCAGATTTTTGCATTTTTATAGAGCTGTGACATCACAGTGGTTGGCTATCTGCAGATTGGCTGGCTGCATGGCATCATGGGTCATATTCAGGAGTGAACTGGGAACTAAAAGTAGCCCTGGAAAAAAAACTTAAAAGTTGCCCCATGTTGCAGGCGGGTCCATGTGCCGTGACCAGGAACGGGTATGCTGATGCCACTTATTCAGTGGGCCAGGATACGAGTATTTAAAGTTCTGTATTTGTCATGACGCCAATTGCAGCATGCGCAGGGTACTACCCCAGGGCCCTTCCAAGATTAGGAATGCCAGAGTGGTGTAATGGCCTATAATGTCTCTATAGGCTGATGATAATTGTATCAACGGTGTCTCCTACCTGGGTACGGTTGGACTCCTGGCTCACTTGCAATAAATTTGAGTGTAGTGATAGTAGGAGTAATAGAGGAATTTTGCATTAGAAATGATGTTCAGACCTTTAGGTGAAGTTCAAACGTTTCCTTACTGAAGATAACTTGTATCCAAGCAGTATACAGCTTTGGTCTCTGGTCCCAGCAGGTTTTAGCAATCATTGGCAGGAATAAATGCTTCTGCTTGATATGTGGGGAGCTTGCAGGATAGGATGTCTGCTTGGTAGCTCTGTAACTGGGGCAGGAATTAATCTTCTGCACTTTTCTGTACCTTCTGCTTTGTGGGGACAGACTAACTGAGGAGGAATGGCTTCTCCTAGGTCTCTGGACTTAACTCACAGATGATTTCTCAGGGGATGCTTCCTTCCTGGAACTCTGGAGGTTGTAGGTTCTGCTTCTTTTCATCCAGCTGAGGCTGAAGGTGCCCAGTCTGGGAATATGATCAGGTCTCAGCCGAGGCAAGATCATTGCTGTCTTCCCTATGCAGGGTATCTCCTGAAGGCTATCACACAGCCTTCCCCTAGCAGGGGGGAGGCTACACTGACTCCAAATTCCTTCTCCACCCATGCTGCAGGCATTGGCGTACCGCCCATAAAGGCAGACCACGCCATTGCTATGGGGTCCGCGGCACTGGGGGGCCCGGAGTGCAGAGAAGGCCCCGCCCACACTATTTGGCCCCGCCCACTCATGACATGCGGCTATGCGGCTGCTTTTCTTCTCAGGCTCAGCCAACTCTTCTTCCGCAATCTCCGCCGCCAGCCAGCCGCCCCCCGCTCGGAGTCTGACCTGATCTCCTGACCTGACTTCTGCGGAATCAGGATCAAACCAGCCTGCAACTGCAAGTAGCGCTCGCTGGCCAATCAGCACAAGGCAACTCTGTTGAGGCAGCTGCTGATTGGCCAGTGTGCGGCGTGCGCAAGGGAGGCGGGAGAATCGGTTCGCCGTCGCCAGTGTGCCTGAGGAGCAGAGCTGCAGAGGAGACGAAGTCAGAACTTGAAGCACCCTGTCGGACTGTCCCACTCCCTGGCCTGAACGCAGAGAGCAGACTCAGTCAGCACAGCAGAGACTAGGTATGATGATAATGTCAGAATCAGATACCATTTTACTCAGAGATTGTCAGACACTGACAGCTTGACAGGCCAGGCACAGGCAGCAAGAGAGAGGAGGGGTGGGGAGGGGGACAGCCAGGACAGGGTGGGACATGCTTCAATCCCACTCCAGTGGGTCCTGTTGTCCTCTATGAGCCCCAAAATGCCTATGGGGGAGAAGTAGGAAGAAAGCACACTGTCCTGAGAATTTTGGGGGGCATTAGGGGTTGGGGGGGCTCATAGAGGACAGTGTGCTTTCCTCCTACACCTACACCTACTCCTTCCTAACAACCCCCCTCCCCCGGGCATTTTGGAGGGCATTAGGGGTTGGATGGATATTAACCCCTCTAACTCCTTGCTGCTAATGCTGAGTGTGCACATAGCCACCAAATGATATTTCACCAACCAGCCAAACCACCCCCCCACACACACACAAACACACACAAACACATGCGCATATGTGCACACTCAGCATCAGCAGCAAGGAGTTAAAGGGGCTTAAAGAGTTAAATTTTAAGGAGTTAAAGGGGTACAAATACATGTACATTTTATACGTTACTGCAACAAAGTTGGTTAATAATAAAATAAAAATGTTTATCCCTAACAGTTTCAGTAGGTCATGTATAAATGTATTTAATGGGGGTGTGGCATGGGAGGAGCCAGGTCAGGAAGTGGGAGGGGCCATGGTGGGTAGTGGGCGGGGTTAAGGGGCCCAATTCAGATTTTTGCTATGGGGCCCAGTGATTTCTATGTAAGCCCCTGGCTGCAGGATGTGGGAACAATTCACACCTCCACAGAGGGGGAGCTAAGCTGGAATAATCCATTCCAGCCTAGATATACTAAACTGAGACTAGTTCCTTGCCAATGCATTGCTGCCACCTGCTGGTAAACCTGGAAAATTACAAGAACAATTATATTTAACATGGTTTTAGATGCACATTTGTGAAGACATAATATAAATTACCGTACATCAGATGACAATATAAAAGCTCTAAACAGATAGTAGGGGGTAGAGGCATGTAGTAACACAACTCTGGGGTGTTACACATACTGGAAGAAGGCAACATAATTCGAAAGGGACAGAACTATACCTCCCAGCTGAACCAAATGCCACAGTGCAGCACAAAATACTGCCACCTGTGCCACAGTATTCAACTGTATATCTGTCCTGAGGATGTCGATACAGTTGAATTCAAGAGGGCTGCTGGCCAGGTGAGTAGGAGAGAATCAGATCATTATGTACCCAGCTTGCGGCCATGAGGAGGTCTTGGGTGGCCCTCCTAGGAATCGTCCCACCAGGAAATTTCCCTGTAGGGTCTATGGCCAATCCACCCCTGGTCATATTGTGTTCCCAAGCTTCTTACTTTTATTTTGTATTTTTGTAGGCATCATTTTAGGGGAAAAAAACATTCGAGAAAATTTGGATTGGTGCCAAATCAATTTTTCCTGAAATTTGATTGAAGTCAATTCGCTTAACTTGATTCGCTCAACACTAATAATAACATAGCTAAACCTGACATCCAAAAGGTAAGCCTGTTTGGATTTGGTGGTAAACAAGTCTTGCTTTTTCCCTCCAAAACATACTCTTCTTTAGCCCCTTTCCACAGTGCTGTGCAAATATAGTGCAAATGAACAGGATATATATCACAACAAACATATAAAATGCAGTTACACAGTATTACACAGTATAAGTCAATGCAAGTTAAACCTTAGCAGGCTCGGATGGGCCTACAGGGGAACAGGTGAATTCCCTGTTGGGCCCCTGAACAGGGTAGCCCCTTAGTCCTCCACTCCCCTGCACAAGTGGCACATGGTACAGTAGACTGCCCACATTACAAATAGATAGGCAGCGTACAGCATCTCAACCAGCCTATTCGTCCTTATAAAGAACTGATAAATTATTTAACAAACTACCTATTGTGTTATTATATATGCATAAGGTAGCTGAGATGACTTACAGGCACAGAGACAGGCCAGCAAGCATCTTCTTTCATCAGGGACCTGCCTTCTTGAAGTCACAGCAGGGGCCCCTATAATCTTCTTGTAGTGCCTTGCTGCTGTCTGCCACTGTGTGAGCAGACAATTTTTGCATGTGGCTGCACAGTAGGCCCCAGGAACCCCAGTCCGACACTGACCCTTAAGGAAATAAAGTTGATTACTTTCCATAGGGGAAATAGGGGCAAATGTCCGCAAATGTCCAGACATCAAAGTACCCCTGGTCTAGGGCACTACACATCCAAATCCAATTCTTTTTATTGCTCATTTGATTTGTCGGGGAAAGGGGAGAGAGATAAAAGGAAAAAAGTAAGAGACTAGAGAGAGAGAAGGAAAAAAGGAGGCGTTCTCAGAGTGTCATACACAGATTTTCAGGCCAATTTTTTATTTTATGCACTTATATAGAGCTACTACACTCACCTTAAGAATTATTAGGAACACCATACTAATACGGTGTTGGACCCCCTTTTGCCTTCAGAGCTGCCTTAATTCTACGTGGCATTGATTCAACAAGGTGCTGATAGCATTCTTTAGAAATGTTGGCCCATATTGATAGGATAGCATCTTGCAGTTGATGGAGATTTGAGGGATGCACATCCAGGGCACGAAGCTCCCGTTCCACCACATCCCAAAGATGCTCTATTGGGTTGAGATCTGGTGACTGTGGGGGGCCATTTTAGTACAGTGAACTCATTGTCATGTTCAAGAAACCAATTTGAAATGATTCGAGCTTTGTGACATGGTGCATTATCCTGCTGGAAGTAGCGATCAGAGGATGGATACATGTTCTCATTCTGTTTACGCCAAATTCGGACTCTACCATTTGAATGTCTCAACAGAAATCGAGACTCATCAGACCAGGCAACATTTGTCCAGTCTTCAACAGTCCAATTTTGGTGAGCTCGTGCAAATTGTAGCCTCTTTTTCCTATTTGTAGTGGAGATGAGTGGTACCCGGTGGGGTCTTCTGCTGTTGTAGCCCATCCGCCTCAACGTTGTGCGTGTTGTGGCTTCACAAATGCTTTGCTGCATACCTCGGTTGTAACAAGTGGTTATTTCAGTCAACGTTGCTCTTCTATCAGCTTGAATCAGTCGGCCCATTCTCCTCTGACCTCTAGCATCCACAAGGCATTTTTGCCCACAGGACTGCCGCATACTGGATGTTTTCCCTTTTCACACCATTCTTTGTAAACCCTAGAAATGGTTGTGCGTGAAAATCCCAGTAACTGAGCAGATTGTGAAATACTCAGACCGGCCCGTCTGGCACCAACAACCATGCCACGCTCAAAATGGCTTAAATCACCTTTCTTTCCCATTCTGACATTCATTTTGCAGTTCAGGAGATTGTCTTGACCAGGACCACCCCCCTAAATGCATTGAAGCAACTGCCATGTGATTGGTTGACTAGATAATTGCATTAATGAGAAATAGAACAGGTGTTCCTAATAATTCTTTAGGTGAGTGTATATTCCACAGCGCTTTGCGGACATTAGCATCAAGCTGTCCCCAATAGGACTCACAATTTAAGTTCCCTATCAGTATGTATTTGGAGTGTGGGAGGAAATCAGAGAACCAAGAAACCTACACAAGCACGAGGAGAACATACAAACTCCATGCAGATGTTGTATTTGGTCAGATTTGAACCTAGGCCCCCAGCACCGCAAGGCAACAGTGCTAACCACGGAGCCACCATGCTTCCCACTGGAGCACAATTTAAACTGCAGAATGCCCTGCTAGTTGCAGCCAGGCACTTATATTGTGTCACATGGACAAAAAAAAAATAGGGCAAACTACCTGTATGTATTTTTTTTCACAATTACAGGTGAAACAAGTTAAAAAACTGTGGGAGTCACATGGATACCTACAGAATAGACCAGTATGCCATGTCACCTTGGAAAAAGGAATGGGGACATGTAGCTCAATGGCAGAAGCCCACCATGGTGTTGTTGAGAACATTTCAGCTTGTTTTCTCTATCCCCTTCTGTGTGTTTCAATTCTACATTTTAGTTTAGCCCTTGTGGGGTCAATTCGTAGTCAGGAGCTCTGATTACAGTATGCAGGTTGCCTAACTGTTGCTGTGATACCTGTTATTCTGCCTCAGCATTGGATTGGTCCAGGAGTTGGCTGCGGCAGGAAATTTACCAATAAAAGTAGTGGCTTTGCGGTCCAGAGCTTGTTTGCTGCAGAAAAGTACCAAAGAAGAAGACCTCACCCCGGCGACTCTCCGACAAGTTTTGTCACAGTTTTTTGTTAGTGGTGGCTTAGGTTTCCAGCTTTGCTGAGGGGTATGTTATTTATTGGATTTGGTCATTAATATACTTCAGTTACATTTGGTTGTATAGTTAACTTCTTAATAAAGTACTGCGGCCATTATTTTTTTTATCCAAATTTTGCGATATGTTATTTTATTTAATTAAGAAATGTTAAGAAACCTGGTATTGTTTGTGCACTGCAACTACGACACCACGTATGGCACGACAAAGTATATTTACCGTAATTACGCAATATCTTTGCCCATAAGAACCACCAGACATTATTTGCACTATGTACTCTTTTATTGGACATTGTTAACTCAGAGCCATTTGAGTGTTTTTTAAAGGCCAAATATGAGACTTAAGTAAATAAAATCTTTCCTTTATACTTCCCCTCCATTTAGCATCCTCTTCTGATTTTTGACAAAACAAAACATAAAAAGTCCAAGAACAAGACTCAAGGATCAAATCTCCCCAAAAAGCTTAAGTTTTCACTAATTCTATTGACATTTGTAATAGACAATTGGGAATTTTGTCTGACGGAAAGCTATGTTCCCAGCACTCAGACAAAAAGAGGTAGTAGCATGCTTGTATGGAAATGATAGGTTGTCATGGAAGTAATAATGAGAAGGAAGCTCGGGAGACAGAAAACCTCTTTGTTAAGTTATGAATGATCAGTGGTATAGCCAATCTCAGCTGCATGTAAAGAGGGAGCATTAATATTAATAAACAGCACTATTTAGTCTGGAAGTATGGTGTAATCCACCATTATTTGGTTAAAGAGACTTTACGGTTATACACATGAGTTCCTGCTGACAATTACAACAAACTATACTGCAGACAGTCCTACTCAGTTTTAGATTTACATATTGGAAACTAGTCACATAGAAGGATGTTCTATAGTGTTCTAGCCCCAAACAGTATGTAAGAAGTTACTTAGCACTAAACATGAGAAAGTGACCTGGTAGTTGTTAATCTTCTGTTATTGTTGCAATTGCAATGCTTTTTCTCAGTATCTTACTGGCTTTCTCCAGGGTATCATCAGGGCTGTTTTTTATGTAGCTTCCACTAAAGTAAAATCGGTAGGAATTATGAAATGTTTGGCTAGGGCTGTAATAAAATTAATAATATCATCCCTGGTGGTCTAGAGCATTGAAAATATAATAGTGAAAAGATGGTAAAATCTTTTATGGGTTAGAGCAGCAAATAGGTTAATGGGACGTAGTATTCAAGCCACTGTGAATGCTAAATCCTGCGAATGGCTGCAGTGGTCATGGATTACCGTAAGTGGCTTCCCGCTCCTCCAGGAACAGGAGTGACTAGGAATGGAGCAGCGGCAGGAGAGGAGAGGACCTCAGGGGTTGTCGACTCCAAGGCCAGATAACCCCTTTAATTAAAACATCATTGGTGGTCTAGATCAGTGAGGGATTAACTCCCCGTGTGGAGAGATTCAACTGCACATGAACTTATATCACCATACAAAACTCCCTAAAGCCACGAGAAAGCATCTAAAGGAGCAATATTAAATGTTAATGCGCTGTTCCCAGCCTTTCATGGCTTAGATTGGAATAACACTGTTAAGCAGCAATTGAGGAATGCAGAGTTACAGACACAGCCAAGTGGGCTGTACTTCACTGTTGCTTTAACTCCCATAGAAGTGAAAGGGAGCTACACAAACAGTGTAGCATAGCATATTTCACTGATTCTGCATCTCTGGCCACCAAACTCAGCCATGAAAGGCTGAGATGGAATAACTCTTTAAGATGGTCTAGCGTAATTTTAAGATGGCCACAAAAAGTTTTTTTAACTTAGACCACGTGCATGTGTTTTTACTTTTTAAATCAATAATAATAATTGTAATATATGGATGACTGTTTTTGTAGTAATAAAATTTGATGACTTCTTAAAGTAAAAACGCAAATTGTGAACACCCATGGGAGATATAAATTATAATTAGAAACAATGTCACATGATCTTGTGGTGCAGATGGTTTATGACAATATTATTTTCAATAATGATCTATTTTATACTCAAGAAACATGTAGAGCAATACAATAATTTGCATTGGATATAAACAGATCAGTCTCTGAGCAATCAGAGTGGGTAACAATAAACCTAACCTTAAGCTCTGCTGCTTTGCCTATTTTACCTTTTGTGAGCTTTCCATATGAGTACACAAAGAGTCAGACATTTTTGGGGCAAAATATTAGTTATTGCAGAAAAATTCTGGATCTCTTCTTTTAGGCTAGTTAAAGGGGGTTTCAAGACTTACTGATGGCCTAGTGATGAGCAGCATAGGCAATATTCGTTTTTTGCGATACTTAGCAAAATTTTGGCCTAATATTCACCATAAATTCGCAAATTCTAGAATTTGTGATCTCCAGTCATTATTTTCTTGATTGCGAAAATCAGCAATGTAATATGCGCGTATTGCGCACGCAATACAAGCGTGGCTCACTTTTGCTACATTTTTAAAGCTGCTAGAAGTTTCCTGAGACTGGAGAAAACGGTTGGCAGTAACTTTTATGACTGTGAGGAAGAACTCCTGATCACTGTAAGTAATTTTACATTACAGCACTGTTTTTGATTACATTTTGCATGCATGGCAGAACAATAGCTTTATATGCAGAATAGAGTGCTCCAATATATTTGCAATTGCGCAAATCGGCACTAATGATACGCATATTTTTTGGCGCAATACATGCAACTTCACATTTTATCAGGTCTGAGTAGATATTACTGATTGGTGCACTAAGTATTGTTGTGACATCACAGCACTATGTCTGTAGTATGTATGTATGTATGGACAGTAGAGAAATATCTCTCACATGCACATTGCACATCCATTTTACTGCCGCACACTATATACCACACACAAACACAATCTATAGATTAGAGTTTGTGTCCTGTTGGTCAGGAGAAGCTTTCTTTGTCTGACTGGCAGTATTTGCTGGTTGATTTTGCATTACCCAGGGTGCACCATGGGGAGGCTGTCACGGATGGTGTACAGGAAACAAGACAATACAATATAAACAATGACTCACTGGATCCACAACTAAGGAACAAAAGGGAGACCCCTGCATGAGACCTGCCGCTCTCCCTTATTGCTCAGCCTATGCGACCACCCCAAAGGTGGATGGGCGCATATCCACGTACCTCGACTATCTTACACCTAAAGACCCTACCATAGTGAGGGGATACGACCACCGGCTCCCTACACAGACACGGAGGGAGTCAGGGTCACCTAGATCCAGGAAACAGAAAATCATAAATACATAAACAGCACTTATCTTGCAGACGACTGGGGACTGTGGACTGAGAACTAGGAACAGCATGCACACACACTCCAGGAAGTTGTATAAGCCGCACACTACTGCATTCTGGGGAGGAACTTAAAGGGCAGCAATCAGTCCAACTGCATGACAGCTGAGATAGACTAACGAGATGAGGAACTCAACCAAAACAAAGAAATTCAAGGAGGAGGATCTGAAAGGCTCCTGTCAGAGCTTCTCAGCTGTCTGGCTGTGACAGTACCCCTCCCTCTACGAGTGGACTCCGGACACTCAGAGCCCACCTTCTCAGGATGGGACCTATGGAAAGCCCTGATGAGACGAGAGGCCTTAATGTCCGTCACTGGGACCCACATCCTCTCCTCAGGACCATAACCCTCCCAATGAACGAGGTACTGGAGGGAACCGCGGACAAGACGAGAATCCACAATCCTCGGAGGAGGAGGCAAAGGCGAGGGTACAATTGGTTGAACATAAGGTTTCAATAAGGACTTATGAAAAACATTATGGATCTTCCAAGTCTGAGGAAGAACAAGACGGTAGGCAACAGGATTGATGACAGACAGGATCTTGTAAGGCCCAATAAACCTAGGACCCAACTTCCAGGAGGGAACCTTCAATTTGATATTCTTGGTAGACAACCACACCAGATCACCAACATTCAGGTCCGGACCAGGCACACGTCTCTTATCTGCCACACGCTTATATCTCTCACTCATGCTCTTTAGATTATCCTGAATCTTTTGCCAAATAGATGACAAAGACGAGAAGAATCTGTCCTCATCAGGTAAACCAGAAGACCCCTCTCCCGAGAAAGTCCCAAACTGCGGATGAAACCCATATGCACCAAAAAATGGTGACTTATCAGAGGACTCCTGACGACGGTTATTTAAAGCAAACTCAGCAAGGGACAAAAAAGAACACCAATCCTCCTGACTCTCCGCCACAAAACAGCGCAGATATGTCTCCAGATTCTGATTGACGCGCTCCGTATGGCCATTCGACTGCGGGTGGAAAGCAGAAGAGAATGACAACCGAACCCCCAAGCGAGAACAGAAAGCCTTCCAGAATCTGGAAACAAACTGCGTGCCCCTATCAGAGACTATGTCTGAAGGAATACCATGCAATTTGACAATGTGGTCAATAAATGCCTGCGCCAGCGTCTTAGCATTGGGCAAACCAGGAAAAGGGATAAAATGCACCATTTTGCTAAAACGGTCCACCACCACCAGAATCACAGTCTTCCCCGAGGAACGAGGCAAGTCCGTTATGAAGTCCATGTACAGATGTGTCCAAGGACGGGAAGGAATGGGCAAAGGGAGGAGAGGACCGGATGGCCGTGAATGAGGGACTTTGGCACGAGCGCAAGTCTCGCAAGCTGCCACAAAACCCTCAACCGACTTACGAAGCGCAGGCCACCAGAATCTCCGAGCGATGAGATCCAGTGTGGCTCTTGCCCCCCGGTGCCCAGCAAGGACCGTATCGTGGTGTTCTTTAAAAATCTTGTGTCTCAAAGCGAGAGGCACAAACAACCTCCCAGGAGGACAAAAATCAGGAGCTTCTGACTGGGCTGCCTGCACCTCTGCCTCCAATTCAGGAAAAAGAGCAGAGACCACCACACCTTCAGCCAAAATGGGACCCGGGTCTTCAAAATTCTCACCTCCCGGAAAACAACGTGACAGGGCATCTGCCTTCACATTCTTAACCCCAGGGCGGAACGTGACAACAAAATTAAACCTTGAAAAGAACAAAGACCATCTGGCCTGTCTCGGGTTCAGACGCTTGGCTGACTCCAAGTAGGCCAGATTTTTATGGTCAGTAAACACGGTAATAGGGTGTCTGGCTCCCTCTAGCCAATGGCGCCATTCCTCAAAAGCCAACTTGATGGCCAACAATTCCCTATCTCCCACATCATAATTTCTCTCTGCGGAGGAGAGTTTCTTTGAGAAAAAGGCACACGGTTGCCATTTGGCAGGAGAGGAACCCTGAGACAAGACCGCACCCACCCCTACCTCAGAAGCATCAACCTCTACTATGAAGGGTAACGAAATATCAGGTTGTACCAGGATGGGAGCGGAAGCAAAACTCTCCTTGATATTAGAAAAGGCCTTACGCGCCTCTACCGACCAGGAAGAAAAATCTACCCCCTTTCTGGTCATATCAGTGAGTGGTTTAACAACAGAGGAATAATTCAAAATAAATTTCCTGTAATAATTGGCAAAGCCCAAAAAACGCATCAGCGCCTTCTGATTCTCAGGAAGCTCCCACTCAAGCACAGCGCGGACCTTCTCGGGGTCCATGCGAAAACCAGAAGCGGAGAGAAGAAACCCCAGAAATTGAATTTCTGGAACTGCAAACACACATTTTTCCAGTTTTGCGTATAATTTATTCTCCCGCAGAATGAGCAAGACCTGACGTAAGTGTTCCTTATGAGTCTTGAAATCAGGAGAAAAAATCAAAATGTCATCCAAATACACTAATACAAATTTTCCCATTAAATGATAAAAAATGCTGTTCACGAAATGCTGAAAAACGGCTGGGGCATTCATCAAACCAAAAGGCATAACCAAATTCTCAAAATGGCCCTCAGGGGTATTGAAAGCCGTCTTCCATTCGTCTCCTTCTCTGACCCTGACCAGGTTGTATGCCCCTCTTAGGTCTAATTTGGAAAAGACTTTAGCCCCAACAACCTGGTTAAACAGGTCCGGGATCAGAGGAAGCGGATAAGGATCACGAATAGTGATACTGTTCTGCTCCCTGAAATCCAGACAAGGTCTTAAAGAACCATCTTTTTTCTTAACAAAGAAAAAGCCAGCGGCAACAGGTGACTTCGAGGGTCGTATGTGTCCTTTTCTCAGACTCTCAGAGATATAAGCACGCATAGCGACCCTCTCAGGTTGGGAGAGATTGTATAAACGAGATTTAGGCAGCTTGGCGCCTGGGATGAGATTAATAGGGCAATCATACTCCCTGTGCGGAGGCAAATCCTGAACTCCACTCTCAGAGAAGACATCCGAAAATTCAGAGAGGAAAGGTGGTACAGTCTTAGTAGAAACCTCAGAAACAGATGTTATGAGGCAATTCTCTCTGCAAAAGTCACTCCAACCATTTTATTTGCCTCGCTTGCCAATCAATGGTGGGGTTATGTTTAGTGAGCCAGGGTAGTCCCAACACTAGAGGAGTAGGCAAACCGCTAAGGACGAAACATGACACATCCTCAACATGAGCATCACTCACAATTAAACGGATATTGTGAACTATGCCCTTTAATGATTTCTGAGAAAGTGGGGCGGAATCAATAGCAAAAACAGGAATATCCTTTCCCAAAGTGCATACCTGGAAACCATGAGTTATTGCAAATTGATTATCAATGAGATTGACAGCTGCTCCACTATCCACAAAAATCTCACAAAAAATGCTCTTGCTCTCTAGCGCCACCCTAGCAGGTAGGACAAAACAGGAACTACAAGCAAACGGAAAACCTTCAATTTCCGCCTCAACCCTGCCAATAGTAACAGACGGAACATTTTTAAAAGATTTTTTCCTTTTTGTCTCTTTATTACTCCCAGAAAACTGCCTGAATCTCCTAGAGGGACAAACATTTGCCAAATGATTTATACCTCCACAACAAAAACAAACCCTCCCATGCGGGCTGAATCTTCTATTGTCTGAGGCAATTAACCCCAGCTGCATGGGTTCCTGCTCAGAAGGGGCTGACAGTGACTGAGACCCCTGCGCACAGAATAAGACCGCTGCACTGTCCCGGGACTGAGTATGACAGGAAGGAGAGATCTCTCCTCTCTCACTAAGACGCCTGTCAATACGAACGGCCTGAGACATAGCAGAGTCCAGGGAGATTGGCCTCTCATGAAAGGCAAATGCATCTTTCAATCCCTCTGAAAGACCCTGGCAAAATTGACTTCGGAGTGCAGCATCATTCCAACCAGTATCAGCTGCCCATCTCCGAAATTCTGAGCAGTATATCTCTGCGGATTGTTTACCCTGGCATAAGAGACGTAGTTTAGACTCAGCCAGAGCAATACGATCCGGATCATCATATATCTGACCCAGGGCTAAAAAGAATTCATCCACTGAGCGGAGGGGCCATGCCCCCTCCGGTAGCGAAAAGGCCCAAGACTGAGCGTTACCCCTGAGCAGCGATACAATGATCCCCACCCTCCGTTCTTCATCACCAGAGGAATGGGGAAGAAGGCGAAAATGGAGTTTGCAAGCCTCTTTAAAATGCACAAAATTCTCACTACCCCCAGAGAACGTATCCGGGAGTGAGATCTTAGGCTCAGCACAAACTCCATGAACGCAAGCTGAACCGGTAACTTGAAACTGAGAAAAAATCCTACGGAGATCAGCTACCTCCAATGAAAGACCCTGGAGGCGTTCAGCCAAAAGTGAAACCGGATCCATGCTTGAGACGGTTTTGGCGGCTTATAATGTCACGGATGGTGTACAGGAAACAAGACAATACAATATAAACAATGACTCACTGGATCCACAACTAAGGAACAAAAGGGAGACCCCTGCATGAGACCTGCCGCTCTCCCTTATTGCTCAGCCTATGCGACTAATTTTACATTACAGCACTGTTTTTGATTACATTTTGCATGCATGGCAGAACAATAGCTTTATATGCAGAATAGAGTGCTCCAATATATTTGCAATTGCGCAAATCGGCACTAATGATACGCTTTTTTTTGGCGCAATACATGCAACTTCACATTTTATCAGGTCTGAGTAGATATTACTGATTGGTGCACTAAGTATTGTTGTGACATCACAGCACTATGTCTGTAGTATGTATGTATGTATGGACAGTAGAGAAATATCTCTCACATGCACATTGCACATCCATTTTCCTGCCGCACACTATATACCACACACAAACACAATCTATAGATTAGAGTTTGTGTCCTGTTGGTCAGGAGAAGCTTTCTTTGTCTGACTGGCAGTATTTGCTGGTTGATTTTGCATTACCCAGGGTGCACCATGGGGAGGCTGTCACGGATGGTGTACAGGAAACAAGACAATACAATATAAACAATGACTCACTGGATCCACAACTAAGGAACAAAAGGGAGACCCCTGCATGAGACCTGCCGCTCTCCCTTATTGCTCAGCCTATGCGACCACCCCAAAGGTGGATGGGCGCATATCCACGTACCTCGACTATCTTACACCTAAAGACCCTACCATAGTGAGGGGATACGACCACCGGCTCCCTACACAGACACGGAGGGAGTCAGGGTCACCTGGATCCAGGAAACAGAAAATCATAAATACATAAACAGCACTTATCTTGCAGACGACTGGGGACTGTGGACTGAGAACTAGGAACAGCATGCACACACACTCCAGGAAGTTTTATAAGCCGCACACTACTGCATTCTGCGGAGGAACTTAAAGGGCAGCAATCAGTCCAACTGCATGACAGCTGAGATAGACTAACGAGATGAGGAACTCAACCAAAACAAAGAAATTCAAGGAGGAGGATCTGAAAGGCTCCTGTCAGAGCTTCTCAGCTGTCTGGCTGTGACAGAGGCGAACCATCTTTACACCCCATACCGTACAGTCACTTCACTAGACAGATACATCTCAGCTCAGCTTGCCAATATCGGATTGCTCAGACCCCACACACATACAATCACAATACAATCTGATCTTATAAAACAGAGGAGGGACTTTGGGATGACTTTATTGGGTTTGGGACAATTGGGCAAAAATGAAATAAAATAGGGATTCATAAAAACAGACAGCAAATTACTTTTTTTTTTCAAAGACGAGAGACAAAGACATTAATCCCTATCACAGTACAGTAATTCCTATCACACTACATAACACCCTGCACTGGTGCTACACTATATCACTATCTAACCTACACTGACTATCTCCCACTAACTATCTATATTATATATATGAGCTAACTAACTATCTAATGTAATTGAATAAGGATCCAGATGACTCAGCAAAGCACAGAGCACATCAATGACACTGCTCTCTCTCTCTCTCTCTCTCTCTCAGAACTTTAAAAAAACAGCAGAAAATGGCTGCTGGTGAGTTTCCTATATAGTAAGGGGTAGGCAACTTTCCTATTGGTTGAAAGGAATGTTGCTAAGCTCAGACAAAGATATTGCAGCCTTCGCAAGCAAGAAGCAGTGAGGGTACTGATGTAAAAAAAATCTAGAATATTCGCAATTACGAAGATATAGCATTATATTCTAGATCTTCGCAAATCCTCAAAGTGCCGATATTCACGATAAAAATTTGCAATTAGAATATTCGCAATCAACACTAATGGCCTATATTTAGGATAAGTCATCAATATCAGATCAGTGTGGGTCCAACTCCCCATACCCCCTTGATCAGCTGTTTTTACTGGTTGCAGCACTTGAACAAGGCACAAGTTACAACTACACAGCTTCGTACACACTATAACGACCATGCCTGATTGCTACAGTGATGTTCTCATTGTAGGGAGTAATGCTGTAATATACAGGCATGGCCACTACTTAGTATACAGAGCTGTGCAGCAGGTAGTGAAAATAGCTGATCCGCAGGGGTGCTGGGAGTTGAATCCCTGACGATCTGATTTGTGCATGCATAAAGCAGATTATGAAGTAAGTTCCTTGCCTAACCTAATTTGTACTTATACAGTATATATATAGTTTTCTAACCAGTTTTTTCCCTATTGTCATTATTAGGTAAGAGCCACAGTGGCTAAAACCAGCATACAGTGCATTCAGACCCTTTCACTTTTTTCTCATTGTGTTATGCTGCAGCCTTGTCCAAAAATAAAACGAATCCTCCATCAATCTGCACTCAATCCCCCTTAAAGGGAATGTGTCAGCTCCAAAACACCCAGTGAATTAGAGTAAGTAGGATATAGTGTAAGTGACCCTGAGTTCGGTTATACTATTTTTATCTTCATACTCACTTGCATTCCGATGCTATGCTCCTACAAACCAGCAGTAAAATTCATTGAGAGGACTCCTGTGCTCACACACATAATGGAGACGACTTAAAGAGGACAACTCTCAATGCATTTTACTGTTGGTTTGTGGGAGCACAGTATCGGAATGCAAGTGAGTATGAAGAGAAAAATTAGATAATCAGACAGAGCACCGCTTACACTACACACTGCTTACTCTAGTTTGGGGGGTGTTGTGGTAAATTCAGTTGATTGAATCTGATTAAGAAAGATACACCCCTTTCAATATAAGGTCTCATAGTTGACAATGCGTATCAGAGCAAAAACCAAGCCATGAGGAGGAAAAAACTGCCTGTAGAGCTCTGAAACAGGATTTTTAGACACATAAATCTGGAGAAGGGTACAAAAAATTCTGCTGCACTGAAAGTTTCCAAGAGCACAGTGGGGACCATATGGTAATTCTTAAATATTAGAAGTATGGAACAAGCAGGACTCTTCCTAGAGTTGGCCACCCCACCAATGGTCACTCTGGCTGAGCTCTGAAGATCCTGTGTACAGATGGGAGAAACTTCCTGAATGTCAACTATCACTGTAGCACCCCACTAATCTGGGCTTTATCATAGAGTGGCCAGAAAGAAGCCTCTCCTCAGTAAAAGACAAATGAAAGTTTACAAGAAAAAGCACCTAAAGGACTCTCAGACTGTGAGAAACAATGTTCTCTGATTGACAAAACTAAGATTGAACTTTTTGGCCTCAATGCTAATCATGATATTTGGAGGAAACCAGGCACTTCCCAATACCATTCCTACAGTGAAGACTGGTGGTGGTGACAGCATCATGCTGTGGGGGTGTTTTTCAGTGGATGGGACAAGTGGATGGGAAAAGCTGAATGGAGCAAAGTACAAAGATTTTCTTACAGGGGTGTGCCGTCTGCTGTCTCTCTTCCTGCTTGCCGCTGCTATATTGACAGCGAGCAGGAAGATAGACAGGAAATGGCATGCACGCACAGGTTTTGGACACCCGCCGATCCAATATTGCTAACCTATCCTGAGGATAGGTCAGCAATATTAAAAGTCTGAAAAACCCCTTTAATGGAAACCTGATCCAGAGTACTCTGCACCGCCAAAGATTTACCTTCCAATAAGACAGTGACCCTAATGACACAGCCAAGACAAAACAGGAGTGGCTTAGGGACAACTCTATGAATGTCCTTGAGTGGCCCAGCCAGAACCCTGACTTGAACCCAATCGAACATCTCTAGAGAGACCTGAAAATGGCTGTCCACTGATGTCTCCATCCAACCTGACAAAGCTTGAGAAGATCTGCAGAGAAGAATTGCAAAAAATCCCCAAATTCAGTGTGCAAACCTTGTGTCATCATACCCAAGAAGACTGGGGGTTGTAATCACTGCCAAAGGTGCTTCAACCAATGCCTCATTCACACGTCAGTGTTTTGGTCAGTGATTTCCATCACTGATTGTGAGCCAAAACCAGGTGCGGCTCTAAACACAGAACAGGTGCAGATCTTTCCCTTATACTTTATGTCTGTGGAGGCTCCAATCCTGGTTTTGGCTCACAATCACTGATGGAAATCACTGACCAAAACACTGACGTGTAAATGAGACTTAAGTCTTGAGTAAGGCTGGGTTCAGACCTGAGCGTCTTTGATATGCGCGTTTTTTGCAATAGTAAACGCGCGTTTGACACGCGTTTGTGTGATTGACTGCAATGTCCTATGGCCACAAACGCGCTGTAAAACGCCCCAAAGAAGCTCAAGTACTTGTTTGAGCGTAGGGCGTTTTACAGCGCGTTTTTCAGCGCTGTAAAACGCTCAAGTGAGAACCAGGGCCATAGGGAAGCATTGGTTTTCATGTGTTGAGCGTTTTACAGCGCGTTTGAACGCGCTGTAAAACGCTCAAGTGTGAACCCAGCCTAAAGGATTTGAATACTTATGTCAATGCAATATTTAATTTTCCCTATTCAATAAATTAACAAAGATTTCAAAAATTCTGTCACAAGGCTGCAACATAATAAAATGTAAAAAAAAGTGAGAGTCTGAAGACTTTCCAAATGCACTGTATAGGAATGTACCTTTAAAGTGCAAATGTTATTTCAGTTTATTCTTAATATAGAGTAGGGACAGGGATGTTAAACATTTTTGCAATATACTTTATTAGAAAAACATGCTTCTTTGTACTAAAAAACAGGGTGTAAGAGACTTATTAGCAAAGCTCTAACTGAGCAAGAAAAGTCTGTCTTCAGTTCTACTGAGCGCTAAAGACATCTGTATGTAACATTCCAGACTCTCCTTAGCAATGCTCAGTTAGAGCTTTGCTAGCAAGACTCCTACACCGTTTTCTAGGAAAAAGGAACATCTTTCCCTAATAAAGTTTACTACAAAAATGTTTAGCATCCCTCTCCTTAAACTTCTGTTTATTAAAATGAAACTGAAACAACAGCTACACTTTAAACTCACCATACACATCTGCCAGAGTGCAGACCATTAGACAATTAAAACCAGATAGACCATTAGACCAGATAGATAATTAAAAAAAAATCCAGCCTAACAGACATAGTTGAATTAGGGCTTGTTTTTTGTGTGGCAAGTTGTATATATATTTTTTTTTTTTTATGGCACCATAAGTTGAATTGTATAACTTTTAAACATTTTTGGGATTTATGCAAAAAAATTGTGCCATTGTTTTTCTTTCTTTTTTTTAATTACCTTGTGTCGCCATATTCTGACATTGCCATCTTGGGATACATTGGAACTTATGATCATTTTTAAGTCATTTTTTGGGAAGGTGAGGTGACCAAAGAGAACTATTCTGGCATTTGTTTTTGTTTTTTTGTTTTTTATATCATTCACTGTCACGCCTTCAGCAAAATTTGTTATGTTGCATATGTATTAGGTTTTGTGTTCCAGCTGTAATTGCTCCGTCTAGTGGTTGTCTGTTCAATCAGTTTAGTTAGCTAGCATACAATTCCCTGTATGTCCCTAGGGAGCCACTGTATCTGTCACATGACTTGGTGACATCATCAAGCGAGCACATGTAGGAGCCATTTTTTCACTCAGTACTTGCTGAACTAGCAGCATCTGAAGTAATCTTCTTCCAAACCTACGGTAGCATCACTGATATATGTTTAAGGCCTCATGCACACGACGGATTCAGTTTTTCCGTGATCCATGACCGTTTTTTCGTCCGTGGGTGTTCCTTGATTTTTGGAGGATGCACGGACATGAAAAAAAAGTCGTTTTGGTGTCCGCCTGGCCGTGCGGAGCCAAACGGATCCGTCCTGAATTACAATGCAAGTCAATGGGGATGGATCCGTTTGACATTGACACAATATGGTGCAATTTCAAACGGATCCGTCCCCCATTGACTTTCAATGTAAAGTCAGGAGTTAATATACCATAGGATCGGAGTTTTCTCCAATCCGATGGTATATTTTAACTTGAAGCGTCCCCATCACCATGGGAAAGCCTCTATGTTAGAATATACCATCGGATTTGAGTTACATCGTGAAACTCAGATCCGACAGTATATTCTAACACAGAGGCGTTCCCATAGTGATGGGGATGCTTCTAGTTAGAATATACTACTAACTGTGTACATGACTGCCCCCTGCTGCCTGGCAGCACCCGATCTTTTACAGGGGGCTGTGATCAGCACAATTAACCCTTCAGGTGCCGCCCCTGAAGGGGTTAATTGTGCATATCATAGCCCCCTGTAAGAGATCAGGGGCTGCCAGGCAGCAGGGGGCAGACCCCCCTCCCTCCCCAGTTTGAATATCATTGGTGGCCAGTGTGCGGGCCCTCCCGCCCCCCCTCTATTGTAATATCATTGGTGGCCAGTGTGCGCCCCCCCCTCTATTGTAATTTCATTGGTGGCCAGTGTGCGGCCTCCGTCGCCCCCCCTCCCTCTATTGTATTATCATTGGTGGCCAGTGTGCGGCCCCCCCCCCGTCCCCCCTCTATTGTATTAATATCATTGGTGGCCAGTGTGCGGCCTCCCCTCTGTGTGCGGCGGGAGGGGGGGGGCGCATTGGCCACCAATGAAATTAAAACTGGGGAGGAAGGGGGGTCTGCCCCCTGCTGCCTGGCAGCCCCTGATCTCTTATAGGGGGCTATGATATGCACAATTAACCCCTTAGGTGCAGCACCTGAGGGGTTAATTGTGCGGATCACAGCCCCCTGTAAGAGATCGGGTGCTGCCAGGCAGCAGGGGCAGTCATGTACACAGTTCGTAGTATATTCTAACTAGAAGCGTCCCCATCACCATGGGAACGCCTCTGTGTTAGAATATACTGTCAGATATGAGTTTTCACAAAGTGAAAACTCATCTCTGAAAAAGCTTTTATGCAGACAGATCTTCGGATCCGTCTGTATGAAAGTAACCTACGGCCACGAATCACGGACGCGGATGCCAATCTTGTGTGCATCCGTGTTCTTTCACCGACCCATTGACTTGAATGGGTCCGTGAACCGTTGTCCGTCAAAAAAATAGGACAGGTCATATTTTTTTGACGGACAGGAAACACGGATCACGGATGCGGCTGAAAAACGGTGCATTTTTTTCCGATTTTTCCAAGGACCCATTGAAAGTCAATAGGTCCGCGAAAAAAAACGGAAAACGGCACAACGGCCACGGATGCACACAACGGTCGTGTGCATGAGGCCTAAGACACCGGTCTTAATAAGCCCTATAGCTGGTGGTGGATCACCAAAATTATGTAGAGGCGCAGGCCTCTACATAAGTTCAGCATATCCACTGCCGATTCTAAATGTAAGACAACTTACATTTAGAAGTGGGGAAAACTGGTGGGTCTGGGCACTTTGAAAAGGAAAGTCCGCCTAGCCGGGCACTTGGTAGCAGTTTTCCAAAAGAATAAGGGCTCATGCACACAAACGTATTTTCTTTCCGTGTCCGTTCCGTTTATTTTGCGTACCATATGCGGAACCATTCACTTCAATGGGTCCGCAAAAAAACGAAAGTTAATCCGTGTGCATTTCGTTTCCGTACGTCCGTATGTCCATTCCACAAAAAAATAGTACATGTCCTATTATTGTCTGCATTACGGACAAGGATAGTACTGTTCTATGAAGGGCCAGCTGTTCCGTTCTGCAAAATACAGAATGCACACGAATGTCATCAGTATTTTTTGCGGATCGTTTTTTGCGGACCGCAAAATACATATGGTCGTGTGCATGAGCCCTAAATGTGCTTTTCCTGGATTTCAGATAACACACAAAAGACATAAAGGTATGTTTACAATGTTTATACATCGTTCTTATGGCTATTGCTGATTATAATAGTGAAAAATGTGTGACAGACTTCCTTTAACATAATAGAAGTGTCAGTTTTCCAAAAAGAACGTGAATACAACAATTTCAGGAAACAGGAAAAGGACATTAGTACCTAGGAATACATGCATTAATCAATTCACAATCATCATGTCATGTCAAAGCCTCATGTACACAGCCTGTACGGTGGCACACAGAATCTCCATAACTGTATGTACATATTAGGGTGTGCCTTTTCAAAAATAAAAAATAACTTTTATTCTAATTTGCTTAAAATATAATGTGGTGATGCTAAAATGTAGCTGGATAAGGGTTAAGTAGCCAGGTCTCTTATTTTCACTTGAGGGGGCGGACTACTATTAGTACTACTATATTCCGCAAAACAACAGCAACAAATAGTCTGTTAAAATGGGAGAGTGCACACCCCTACCTGCTACGTAAAGGGTTACCGAAGGGACAATACATGAGAATATGACGCAATTTTTCAAACATGACTAAGGCCTCTTTCACACTTGCGTTGTTGGGATCCGGCGTGCACTTCCGTTGCCGGAGGTGCCCGCCGGATCCGGAAAAACGCAAGTGTACTGAAAGCATTTGAAGACGGAACCGTCTTCCAAATGCTTTCAGTGTTACTATGGCACCCAGGACGCTATTAAGGTCCTGGTTGCCATAGTAGGAGCGGGGAGCGGGGGAGCGGTATACTTACAGTCCGTGCGGCTCCCGGGGCGCTCCAGAATGACGTCAGAGCGCCCCATGCGCATGGATGACGTGTCCAATGCGATCACATGATCCATGCGCTTGGGGCGCCCTGACGTCACTCTGGAGCGCCCCGGGAGCCGCACGGACGGTAAGTATACTGCTCCCCCGCTCCCCGCTACACTTTACCATGGCTGCCAGGACTTTAGCGTCCCGGCAGCCATGGTAACCATTCAGAAAAAGCTAAATGTCGGCTCCGGCAATGCGCCGAAACGACGTTTAGCTTAAGTCCGGATCAATGCCTTCCAATGGGCATTAATTCCGGATCCGGCCTTGCAGCAAGTGTTCCGGATTTTTGGCCGGAGCAAAAAGCGCAGCATGCTGCAGTATTTTCTCCGGCCAAAAAACGTTCCGTTCCGGAACTGAAGACATCCTGATGCATCCTGAACGGATTTCTCTCCATTCAGAATGCATTAGGATAATCCTGATCAGGATTCTTCCGGCATAGAGCCCCGACGACGGAACTCTATGCCGGAAGACAAGAACGCAGGTGTGAAAGAGCCCTAATTTAAAAAAACAAGCGAATGACTTGAGGGCAAGGTTCAGAGAAAGGGGATACCCAGATGGGATCCTCAGAACTGGCTTTGAATCAGCATGTGCGTCTAAAAGAGAAACATTATTAGTCCCCGAATAAACTCGAGAACACACAAAAACAAGCGATAAGAATTATCGGAATGTTTGACAATGCACATGAACGTGTTAGACAGATAATAACAAAACACTGGGACATACTATATGACGACCTGGATATCTGGGATGTGATTGGACCCCGTCCCCAGATTACGTACAGACGGGGGCGCAGTCTGAGGGACAGACTGGTTCATAGCCATTATCAGCCTCTAGTAAAAGAAGGAGGTTGGCTTACAGGACGCCCAGTGGGCAAATTCAGGTGCGGAAAATGTGTGGCATGTAGCCAAGTGAGGGTAACAAAAGAATTCACATGTTCAAAAACAGGCACGGTATATAAAATAAAGGATTTTATTAATTGTCAGACAACAGGTGTGATCTATCTAGCACAATGTAGTTGTCCATTGGACTACATTGGAAAAACCAAAAGGGAACTGAGACGGTGTATTCGGGATCACTACAATGACATTATAAACGAAAAAGATACATCTTTGGCAAAACATATGAATGCAGTACATGGAGGAAATACGAACAGCATTAAGTTTATTGGAATTGAGCACATTCTGCAAATGCGGAGAGGAGGGGACTGGGATAATAAGATCCTGAGAAAGGAATCAAGATGGATCTTTAAAATGCAATTAATTACACCTAATGGATTAAATGAGGCCCTTTCTGTTAAGCCAGTTTTATAATTTAATCTAAGGGTGTATATACTGGCTGGATACAGTACCCCATGTGTAAGAGTTGATTACACATGAGATTACTAGTGAGTAAATATAGTACCCATAATGTGAATGTCAATGCTGCCTAAATATGAACATCAAGATAGCGATCAAGATGATTGTATACCTCATATAGATCACACAATTCTATACAAGCGATAGTTTGGTGTATTGGACTAATATGAGAAATGTCCAGTTGTGCCTACAGAACATCAGATCGCTCTACTGATTAGTATAGAAGCGATCGTTACAGTGAAAGGCTATAATGCTGTGACTGACAATAGTAATGTCTTCCTTACATCCATTGAATACAACAACGCTCTGCTGATCAATGCAGTAGCGACTAGAAATATTTAGAAATATTTCTTCTTATACTCCCTTAATGTCAGATCGCTCTGCAGATGAGTGCAGTAGTGCAGTAAGAAATGCCCCTCTTTGCTCAGTGTCAGATTGCGCTGCTGATCAATGCAACAACAAATCTGACAGGGAGAGGGGGAGAGGGGGAGCACCGGCCGGGGACGCATTGGAAGGTCCCCATGGTAATAGATAGCCCCCCCCCCCCCCCCGTGCGTCACGTCCACCCAGAGGCAGGAGCAGGGAGTGAGATCATGATGAGGTAAGTATTGCCTGATCCGCCTCTGCCCGCCCAGCAATGGTGACGCATGTAGGAAGGGGAGTTCCTATGCATTTAAAAGGAGGGTAATGTAGCCAACTTTGTTGCCACTGCCATTATTCTGAAAACGCTGAGACTAGAGATACTGCTTCCTGAGGAGCTCGTCATTTGAGGTGAAACGCGTTGAAGCTATCTAGTAGAAGCAACTCAGCAGATCTTAAAATAGGAAGGGTATGATTTAGACCAGGCCCGAGGTATCCTGAGGCTGGGGGTCGCTCTTTTCAGGGCGAGTGCTCCGACATACAGCCATGACAGTCTTCCCCAACCTGAGACTAGGGATTGTAAGGGAAAGAGATTTTAGGCTGTAGTAATTTAAGGGAGCAGCTCACACAATGACCCACGCCTCAAGCGAAAAAGGGAGACCTGGCTACTTAACCCTTATCCAGCTACATTTTAGCATCACCACATTATATTTTAAGCAAATTAGAATAAAAGTTATTTTTTATTTTTGATAAGGCACATTCAGTTTAAGTTTAATATTTTGAAAGCCTTGAGTGGGGATAGGTAGTGCAAAGACAGAAGACAGAGCACCATTTCTATCAGTAAAGTTCACACACAGTTTTTGTGGCAGTTGTTTGAGTCAAAGCCAAGAGCGTGTTCGAAGGAAATGACAACTAAAAAGGAAGGTCTTATACTTCTTCCTGCTGCATCCACTTCTGACTATGGGTCAAAAAACTAAGGAAAAAGCTGCAGATGTTAGCTGAAGGTCTACTGGAAATATGAAATGCAGAAAACACAAGCTTTTTTTGCTACTGGAATTTTTGTTAATTAGGTGGTATTTTGGGGTTTCTGGAGTTAGTTTTTTTTTTTTATGCAGCATGTGAAATCTTTTGGCGTTTTATTTCTGGCATTTTGATATCTCCTTCTCTATAGGTGAAAAAATATCAGGAAAAAACATAGTTCACACAGTCATTTAGAAAAAAAACACTGCCTACTATACCGCAGAAACAGATAATCCCCTTCTGCTGCCCCCTTCTTGCCCTACTTGGTGCTGCCTGAGGCAATCGCCTCACCTTGCTTCATTGGTGGTGCATCCCTGCCTACTACATGGTATCAGGAGAGAGCTCTATTTGGGAAACACTTAGATGACATGACGCTGAGAGACCACCTGTATAGAAACTGCCAAGGTGACATGTAAACTGAGACTTGAATTCCTGTCCCATCTCCTTGCCTGCTGGACATCACGTCCTGTCATATCAGCGAAATAAAGAGATAATTGGCAACCAATAGTTAATTTTGTTTGTTTACTTGTCAGATATCTTATGACATAATATATGATAAGAAAAGACACAAATGTGAAGATTTAAAGAGTCGCAATGTTATTTAGTTTTTTCCCCTCGATTTCTGATGCATCTGTATGGTTGATACATGTTTGCTTTCTCTTTTGATACTATTGCTACAAGTGCACGACTAACTTGTATTGCCACTAAAAACTTCAATAAAAACAATAAAAAAATTTTTTTTTAAAGATGGCCTAGGCCAGTGATGTCTAACCTTCGGCACTCCAGCTGTGGTGAAACTACGACTCCCAGCATGCTCCATTCATTTCTATGGAGTTCTGAGAACAGCCAAGCAAGTTTACATCTTGGGAGTCGTAGTTGTACCACAGCTGGAGTGCGGGAGGTTAGCCATCACAGGCCTAGGCTATAAGAAGATTACCAACACCCTGAAACTGAGCTGCAGCATGGTAGCCAAGACCATAGAGCTGTTTAACAAGACAGGTTCCACTCAGAACAGGCCTCGCCATGGTCGACTAAAGAAACATGCTCAGTGTCATATCCAGAGGTTGTCTTTTCAAAATAGACGTATGAGTGCTGCCAGCATTGCTGCAGAGGTTAACAGGTGGGGGGTCAGCCTGTCAGTGCTAAGACCATACGCTGCACACTGCATAAAATTGGTCTGCATGGCTGTTGTCCCAGAAGGAAGCCTTTTCTAAAGATGATGAACAAGAAAGCCTGTTTGATGAAGACAAGCAAACTAAGTAAATGAATTACTGGAACCATGTCCTGTGGTGTGATGAGACCAAGATAAACTTATTTGGTTCAGATGGTGTCAAGCATGTGTGGTGGCAACCAGGTGAGGAGTACAAAGACAAGTGTAACTTGCCTACAGTCAAGCATGGTGGTGGGAGTGTCATGGTTTGGGGCTGCATGAGTGCTGCCGGCTGTGGGGTGCTACAGTTCATTGACGGAACTATGAATGCCAACATGTACTGTGACATACTGAAGCAGAACATGACCCCTCCCTTCAGAAACTGTGCCGCAGGGCAGTATTCCAACATGATAACGACCCAAATACACCTCCTTTGCTAAAGAAACTGAGGGTGAAGGTGCTGGAGACTGGCCAAACATCTCTCCAGATCTAAACCCTATTGAGCATCTGTGGAGCATCCTCAAAAGGAAGGTGAAGGAGCGCAAAGTCTCTAACATCCACCAGCTTTGTGATGTCGTCATGGAGGAGTAGAAGAGGATTCCAGTGGCAACCTGTAAAGCTCTAGTGAACTCCATGCCCAAGAAAGTTAAGGCAGTGCTGGAAAATAATGGTGACCACACAAAATGACACTTTGGGGACAATTTTCGCTTAGGGGTGTACTCACTTTTGTTTAGACATTAATGGTTGTGTGTTGAGTTATTTTGAGGGCACAACAAATTTACACTGTTATACAAGCTGTACACTGACTACTTTATATTGTATTAAAGTGTCATATCTGCAGTGTTGTCCCATGAAAAGATATAATAAAATGTTTACAAAAATGTGAGATACTGTACATACATATAAGAAATGGGTTGAACGTAAAGTGGCACTGGAAAAAATAAATATAAGTGGTCCTATGTTGTAGGTGGGTCAAAATTGACAGAAGGTGGGACCACACAAGTAGGCAGGGTCAGCAATATCATAGCACAACCATATACCACAGTACAGCAAAATATATTGCCCCAAAAGCTGTCCTTCTGTGGTCTCCATCAATAGCTGCATTTTTCATACTCCTCCTCCAGTTGTCTCTAATTAAGATATGGAGCAGGGGGCTTAGGAGGCGAGATGCAGGTCATACCCGATGGCTGGGTATGCAGCTGTTAAAGCAGCCCTAAATTAGGGCATTTTAGATACACTCTGGTGTTCCAGATCAATGTACCCCCCCAGGGGTTAATATCCACGCGTGGCTGAGAGACTGAACACTGACACAGAAGTTGGTCAAAGCAATCTCTAATTTTTAATACATGGGGTAAGCGTATTATACATCTTCAGAAGAGGGCAGTCCTCTCTGAGGCTTAAACATTGTTTCATTGGTCAAAAAGGAAAAAGTGATAAGAGAAACAGAGATAATACTCAACATCTGCGCAGTGAGTACCACTTTGGAATGTGAACTAATGTAAACATCTCGTTACCATCGTCATTTTGTAATGGCTGACAATCTAACAATAATACTGCATACGTCATATGTGACACTTCAAAGAGGTGCTTCTCTATAGGCAGTGAATAATATATATCATCAAGCCATATGATTGGCTTACACATCTCCACCACACTCTATGGGACACCTGTATAAAGATGAGAAATCAGACACTGCCCGCAGCACTTTGCCCCCCCCTCTCTTTTACAGTCTTGAAACAAAGAGAGGGGTGGGAGGGAGGCACTTGGAGAAGAAAAAGTTTAACTCATTACAGTCCTAGATATACAAAATATAGAATAAAATTCACACATCTTTAACAGTCCCCCCTTGAATTTCATTCTCTTCCTAAACCTAACCATCTGTCCCAATGCTCCGCCTCCTTTTCACCAGCTTCCACGACAAGCCATCCCTAGCGAACAGCCTCCCGTGACACTGGATTTGAGCACGGGGAAGTCAGATGATCTTTCCCTAACCGGCGTTGACATTATATGGGGCGGACTGGAGGTCATCAATGCTTCTGATTTTCTGGATCGATGTTTTCATACAATTTCCCATATTCTTTTGAGTCATGATCAACAGTCACACAAGGGAAAACCAGTCTCAACACTTCCTTGAAATCAATCCAATTTTCCTTTTCTTTGAGCTTCACTGTGCATGTGGTCAACAACACTCGGAATGGACCATCAAACCAGGGTTTTAGGACTTTTCTAACGTGTCTTTTTCTACCACCCAATCTCCAGACACAAGTGGGTGGGTTCCTGGTACTTTATCAAAACCTGGAAGTGAAGCAAAAACTCGAAAATGTACTTTAGTCAAATGCTTGTACAAACTGATCACATAATCTGTCAGACAACCATGTTGCATCTGAAGCTGCTTGTGGGAAATAAATCCTATCCTAGGGGCTGACCCAAAAAGGACCTTATAGGGACAAAGGCCTGTCTCACGGTTAGGCGTATACCTTACTAAAAGAGGGCTACCAGCAGGCACTCTAAGGCTTCTGAATCTTTAACTTAGTGTCCCGTTCAGTTCCTTTTCCCTACTTTACTGCTGCTTTGTGGATGGTACAAAGCATGTAAGGCCTGTCCTACACCCAAAACCTTCATCATCTCCTGCATCACTTCACCTGTGAAGTGAACACCTGTGTCACTTTCAATGATCTAAGGTACCCCATACCTGCACACAACTTCGGCCATCATCTTTTTTACTTTTTTGGGTAAGGTTTTGGCCATCCTGAAAACAAGTCACATATCAATACATACTCATACATGCCCACCTTGTGTAGTTGAAGGTAGTCTGTAAACGTTGAAACAGATACAAAAAGCAAGACGTGTTTCTTGGGTACCTTAACCACCTTGCCCACGTTGTGGGCACAACCGTTTATCCTTGAGTATGTCTGACTGTTACAGTGCTGAACCCTGGGGCGTACCATATGCTACGTACTAAATCACACATAGCAGTTTTTGTCTGGTGCGTCACTCCATGGGTTGCCTGTGCCATCGTGGAGTAGAGGGACCTGGGAAGGTAAAGTTTCCCTTCTTATTTGTAGTCCCCCCTTTTCCATCCACCAGTCCCTTTCCTCCTTCCCCATCTGGTTCTGTAAGGTCTTAAGAACTTTCGGGAGACAGGAGGAGTTCTTTCAGGGACCTGAACTGTGGCCACTTAAGACAGGGGTCTGCTTAGGTAATTTGGCAGCCATTTTTGCCGCCTGATCTGCCGTGGCTTTCCCCTTTGCCTCCTCTGCATCTGTTTACAGTGGCCTTTCATTGCTATCATCACCTCTCATGTTAGTGACAAGAGGGCTTCCATCAGAGACCTCACTGCTTCCCCATTTTCGATGGGTTTACCTGAAGCGATCAAGGAGTCTCTGGCTTTCCATGTGGGCCCCATAGTCATGGGCTATCCCAAAAGCACACCTGGAATCAGTGTAAATGTTGGCTGTTTTTTCATCTGCATATCTGCAAGCCATCTTCAGAGTCTTTTAGCTCCACTTCTTGAGCAGACATGTGTGGTAGTTCACGTTTAATCACCACTGCCCAACCTGTGTAGTACCTGCCATCCTGGCCATACCTCGATCCATCCACAAAGAGCACATGATCTAGATTACCTAATGGCTGATTTACCAAATCCCACTAACTCTTGCGACATCATCTGCAAACAGTCAGGAGCCTCTTCCTTTGGATCTGGAAGAAAAGTTTAAAGTGCGGTGCCCTAACTCTTCCCTCCCCCTTGGTCCAGAGGCAACAGGGTGGCTGGGTCCAAAGTATTACACCTTTGGAGAGCAACATTGTCAGGCAACAAAATGGAACACTGCATTCTCAAATAACGGGCAACAAAACAATCATTTGGATTGTACGTTCATGAGGATAGATGTAATATCACCATCACTTTGTGGTTCAGAACTATCTCAGAGCTTTCATCAAGCACAGCTAATACAACTACTACAGCTCTGATGCAGAAAGGGGCACCTCTGGCCACGGGATCAAGTCTGGCTGAATAATATGCTACGGGGCGTTACTGCTGGCCATGCAGTTGGGTGAGGACAGCTGAGTCATGGCCACTCACTTCATAGCAATACAATCTAAATGTAATAATCTGATAGTACATTGTGGGGGAACAGAAAATTGCCAGTTCTAGGCATAAAAAGCATCTACCACCTCATCTGGGAGGCGGTAGGGACTAAAGGACAAATCAATCACAGTGGAGTGAGCAGGGGTAATGGGAACCTGAGCCAACAAGGTGTGTGTGTTGGGCACGCTGTGGGTGTTAGAAACTGTGACTTCATTAACGGCATGTAGGTCATGTACCATCCAATGGTGAGTGGTTTTGCTTTTTTCAGCTTCTGGGAGTACTGATACAAACATGGACCAGGGAATTTTATCACCAATGGCCAACAAACAAAGTTCCTGGTCGTTAACAAACAAAGTTCCTGGTCGTTGAGGGCACCTGTAAGCTTCACAGTGCCGTCCTCCTGATATGAGATACCAGAATGTACTTTTGCAAGCAAATCTGCACCTAGGAGGCAACAAAGGGCGTTACCACTGACCAGCAAACGGGCAAGCGCATCTTGGTTAGGGGCAAATCTAATATGGATGGTTTCTGTTGAAAAAAGAGCGTACTACTTTCCCATCCACTTCTACCCAAAGACTGGTGTGCTTGGAGAGTAAATCAGGGGAGGCCATGTTTGCTGTGCACAACTGTCTTGGCTGCTCCAGTATCTATCAAAAACGGGACTACTTCTTTATCACCCAGAGTGAGGGATATCATTGGGCCAGACTGAATCTGCTTAAAATGTTTAAAAGTAGAGCCAATACTGGATTTCCTGTTTCCTAATCTTGATCTAACTCCCCCCCCCCGTCTTTGTGTTCTCCTTATAACAACAAAACATGGGTGTCTGTGGAGACGGACAATGATCCGGGCATGGTCAACATAGAATACAATCCTCTCGTGTGGTGTGGACGAGGAGTACCACACACAGCACAACACTCTCTCTTCTGGGATCTGGGTCCCACAGACTCTGCAGGCCCATCACAGGGTGGCAGACTTACTTTTTCCTCACTTCAATGAAGTGTTTGGCATCAGGGCTGAAGCAATGCCAAAGGAACACTACCTATGGTTGGCACCACTGAACCACCCAATGCCGCTTGATGTTACTTTGCATTTTGGCTTACAGAAGTATCCAACTTTCCCTATCGCGGAATTAATAGACTGGAAAACAAAACAGGACTTCTCATCTTCCATGGGAGTGTCTTATAACTAGGGGATGGGCACAAGGGCTGTCGTTGTCTGTAACGTCCACCCCTATCCTCCTCCGTCCGCTCTGAGTCATCTAAGTCCACCCCTTTCAGTCGGACGCTGTGGTCTTCCTTTTGTCTGTTAGTAATGTGCTAGCTATCTATAAGAACAGAGCTCTGATGTGAAGCACAACACTTAACATGTAACACGTAACTTCAAACATTGAAACAAACAGATCTGACAATACAGACATGAACACACAAAGGGCCCATAAAAACTTTTCATTGACTTCGATATAAAAAAATGTACAGCTTGATCAATGCTGTTGGCACCAATAAAAACCCAAAAACTTCCAAGAAAAAATAAAATAAAATCCTCAATGCGCATATTATTTAAAAAACAAATACCGTACTCCATACGCATTCATATACATTTTCATTAACAGCTCATAATCAGTCTTCACACATATTCGCCTCAATTACAACTCAAAGCCACACCCATTCACATTCCACTGAATCATTCATGTCTTCCAACCCACATTGTTTCATCCCAAAACTTGCAGCACAGACAAACACAGCTTTCCTGGAAACAGCCACACCACACCCAGAATTGCTGATGGTCTGTCGCTGTAAGACAATATACATGTTATTATAATGATACAGTCATTTTGTTAAAAGCTGGATTCCCACAGTGCACTGCTTGGGAAAGAAGAAAGAAGAAAGAAGATTATTGAACAATTCTTTGTCTTCTATAATAATAATATTACACATATAACATCACTTACTCAATACGATTCTCTGCCCCCATCTTTCCCTCCCCCCATTTTCCTGCTCCTCTTATCTTAGGAATGTTTCTGTGTGAAGGGGGGGGGAGTGAATCTCTCTATTTCACAGTTCCTGACACTGCTCTGTTTTCTCACTCGTTAAAACTCCCCCTTCAACATCACCGGAGTTCTGATGCCCTCAATCTGTAAGCTCTAACTTCAGTTTCTTACAGATTTTCATCCCCGTTGCCAGCCGGGCGACCTTCTGTCCGGGGCCACACTTTCTCTAACATTCTTTGTCACATTTTAACTTTCAATTCTCCATATCACATCCTATAATCTCCCTCTTTATAATACTGGGACTGACCCATCTTAACAACAGTATTACAAACTGACACACACACAAAACAGAGGAGTGATCAGCACCTTTAACCCTTTCCTCCGCAGACAAAGGATTCACCCTCCCCACTGGTTTGCTCAAATCTGACTATCACGTCTGACTAGTCAGCCGGGACTCCCCGCACATCTTCAGGCGGCTCCGTCGCGTCTTCCTGGGGTCAGGTCAGGTGGAGAATATCTCCGCAGTCTTCCCTTTCGGGTCATACGGCTCCACGGTCTCCCTGAGGTCAGGTCAGGTGGAGAATATCTCTGCAGTCTTCCCTTAGGTCAAGGGTCATACAGCTCTACGCGTCTCCCTGCCAGGTCAGCCGGAGTTTCTTTGTCCCACACCTCGGCACTACAGCGCCTCCTTCCAAACCAGGAGGTTACGATCCCCTCCCTTTGTCTGTGGTTTTACCGTCTGTGCTCAACTCACTCCTCGCATATATCACAGACACACATAAAACATATACACACCAGAGTGATCTATGATTTCAGACTATGGTTCTATGGACCCCAGGCTTTCAGCATTACAGCCGACTACTATACTTACATGGGTACCACCCCACAGCGGACTGAGCTATCTGAGCATGACGAAGTAAATAGCAGAAAGGCAGATGAGATAAAAAAAATTCTCACCTTTCTTTGAGGTTGCAATCCTCTCCCCTTTGCCGTTTGTCAAGCTCAGGGGCCCGTCTTGTCAGCTGTTTGATGCTACATTCGCCCTTAGGGCCCCACGTTGGGGGCCATTTGTTAAAGCAGCCCTAAATTAGGGCATTTTAGATACACTCTGGTGTTCCAGATCAATGTACCCCCCCAGGGGTTAATATCCACGCGTGGCTGAGAGACTGAACACTGACACAGAAGTTGGTCAAAGCAATCTCTAATTTTTAATACATGGGGTAAGCGTATTATACATCTTCAGAAGAGGGCAGTCCTCTCTGAGGCTTAAACATTGTTTCATTGGTCAAAAAGGAAAAAGTGATAAGAGAAACAGAGATAATACTCAACATTTGCGCAGTGAGTACCACTTTGGAATGTGAACTAATGTAAACATCTCGTTACCATCGCCATTTTGTAATGGCTGACAATCTAACAATAATACTGCATACGTCATATGTGACACTTCAAAGAGGTGCTTCTCTATAGGCAGTGAATAATATATATCATCAAGCCATATGATTGGCTTACGCATCTCCACCACACTCTATGGGACACCTGTATAAAGATGAGAAATCAGACACTGCCCGCAGCACTTTGCCCCCCCCCCCTCTCTTCTACAGTCTTGAAACAAAGAGAGGGGTGGGAGGGAGGCACTTGGAGAAGAAAAAGTTTAACTCATTACAGTCCTAGATATACAAAATATAGAATAAAATTCACACATCTTTAACACAGCAGGCTGCCCCCCAGGACGCAATTGGGTCCCAGGGTTTAGGAATGCCGAGTGGTGATGTGGCCTTAACAGTTTGTGTCACGGTGCTTCTACCTGGATACTGTTGCTCCCCGGGGTTAGGCTCTGTAGCAACAAAGGAGTTGTAGTTGGTGGAGTAAGTAGCGTCCAGACTTGGTAAAGTTCAATGGTTTTTACTTGAATAAACTTGCAATAAGCTTGTGTCATCCAGACAATACTTGATCTTTCTCTTGGCTCCAGCAGGCTAAGGGTAAACTAGCAGGTAATCTTGAATACTTTACTTTCTCTCTCTCTCTCTCTCTCTATCTGCTGTGCTATTCTCTGGCTATAGTCTGATTCCTATCAGCTTCAGTTACTATTTCTTATGAGAGTGAGGTATCCTGTGACCGGTTTTGCTGAGTAGGGTGTCTTTTGCACTGTTTTCCCTCTCAGTACTATGTCCTTTTATATATCAGAAATGGGCTGCTTTCTCAGCTAAAAGTTTCCCAAAACTTCTGCAGCAGTGAAGTTAAAATGATCCCTCACCGCGCCGTGCTGCTTCACTCTCTCGCTCCAACTCTCTTTACAGCTTCATGTAACAAAAGGGGGGAAATGGAACAGAAAGTTTCATTCTATCTAAAGGTACTCTCTGCCAGAGACACTGCCTCCTGCTGGTAAACCAGACATAGTGCATGAAATCTAATATATAACAGTTACATAGCACCTAATGAACAGACCTGGAAACAGAAGGCATGGTGGTGTGACACATTGGTTAGGCATTTAAGACAGTCGCAGGTTGTAGGAATGGTAGTGCCCGATCTGGTGTACTACAGGTACAAGAGTACCTCATTCTCACAGCATTAGTTACTGCTGAGAGCTCATTATGTATCCGACCAGTGGTAGAGAGGAGGGCATGTGCTGCCCCTGGGCATTAGCCCACCGGGAAATTTCCCTGTAAGGTCTACAGCCAGTCGACCCCTGATTAGAAACATACACATGCACACCATGTGTAATGGTTATTACTAAATCTCCCAATTAAACATGCATGTGAAAAGCAAAGATCAGATTGCTCTATTAAAGAATCGCTGTAATGTGTTTATTATTACATCTCAACCTGAAGGTCTCTTCACACACTTTTTTAAGCATTTTAATCACTTGTAAAAAACACTTAAAATTGAATGTGTTTACATTTTATCAACCTTTGAAGAGCTGTACTGGGAACAACCTGTGATATTTGTAATGTTTATTTTGTTTTTGGAGGATATTAGTCTCCTCCGTAAGTTGTATATGTTTAAGTCTATACTGTCTTACCACGTCAAAGAATACTAGACTAAGTATAAAATTGAGAGCAATATATAGGGTGTTTCAGGACTTTGCTAGTCCAGACGTATTAGTAGCTGCCACTCTTGTCTATATATTGCCCAAGTATGCATACTTTGATGAGCTCTTGTTATACATATACTGTTTTTCTATATTTGCTATTGTGTAAAAAGAATATACAGTCAGGTCCATAAATATTGGGACATGGACACAATTCTAACATTTTTGGCACTGTACACCACCACAATGGATTTGAAATGAAACAAACAAAATGTGCTTTAACTGCAGACTGTCAGCTTTAATCTGAGGGTATTTACATCCAAATCAGGTGAACGGTGTAGGAATTATAACAGTTTGAATATGTGCCTCCCACTTGTTAAGGGGCCAAAAGTAATGGGACAATTGGCTTCTCAGCTGTTCCATGGCCAGGTGTGTGTTATTCCCTCATTATCCCAATTACAATGAGCAGATAAAAGGTCCAGAGGTCATTTCCAGTCTTCTATTTGCATTTGGAATCTGTTGCTGTCAACTCTCAAGATGAGATCCAAAGAGCTGTCAGTATCAGTGAAGCAAGCCATCATTAGGCTGAAAAAACACAACAAACCCATCAGAGAGATAGCAAAAACATTAGGCGTGGCCAAAACAACAGTTTTGAACATTCTTAAAAAGAAGGAACGCACCGGTGAGCTCAGCAACACCAAAAGACCCGGAAGACCACGGAAAACAACTGTGGTGGATGACCGAAGAATTCTTTCCCTGGTGAAGAAAACACCCTTCACAACAGTTGGCAAGAACAAGAACACTCTCCAGGAGGTAGGTGTATGTGTGTCAAAGTCAACAATCAAGAGAAGACTTCACCAGAGTGAATACAGAGGGTTCACCACAAGATGTAAACCATTGGTGAGCCTCAAAACCATGAAGGCCAGATTAGAGTTTGCCAAACGGCATCTAAAAAAGCCTTCACAGTTCTGGAACAACATCCTATGGACAGATGAGACCAAAATCAACTTGTACCAGAGTGATGGGAAGAGAAGAGTATGGAAAAGGAAAGGAACTGCTCATGATCCTAAGCATACCACCTCATCAGTGAAGCATGGTGGTGGTAGTGTCATGGCTTGGGCATGTATGGCTGCCAATGGAACTGGTTCTCTTGCATTTATAGATGATGTAACTGCTGACAAAAGCAGCAGGATGAATTCTGAAATGTTTCGGGCAATTTTATCTGCTCATATTCAGCCAAATGCTTCAGAACTCATTGGATGGCGCTTCACAGTGCAGATGGACAATTACCCAAAGCATACTGCAAAAGCAACCAAAGAGTTTTTTAAGGGAAAGAAGTGGAATGTTATGCAATGGCCGAGTCAATCACCTGACATGAATCCGATTGAGCATGCATTTCACTTGCTGAAGACAAAGCTGAAGGGAAAATGCCCCAAGAACAAGCCGGAACTGAAGACAGTTGCAGTAGAGGCCTGGCAGAGCATCATCAGGGAGGAAACCCAGCGTCTGGTGATGTCTATGCGTTCCAAACTTCAGGCTGTAATTGACTGCAAAGGATATGCAACCAAGTATTAAAAAGTGAAAGTTTGATTTATGATTATTATTCTGTCCCATTACTTTTGGTCCCATAACAAGTGGGGGGCACATATGCAAACTGTTGTAATTCCTGCACCGTTCACCTGATTTGGATGTAAATACCCTTAAATTAAAGCTGACAGTCTGCAGGTAAAGCACATCTTGTTCGTTTCATTTCAAATCCATTGTGGTGGTGTATAGAGCCAACAATGTTAGAATTGTGTAGATGTCCCAATATTTATGGACCTGACTGTATAATTCTGTGAGGCAAAATGGATTTTCCAGCTCAATACGGTTACCCCACATGGTTTGAACGAGGGTCTGAGTTTTGCCCCTTTCCTGTAATAATTCTTCACTATACGCCCAGATGGGTGCGGTATTCCTGACTCTTATTTATTCATTATTTATGTTCCTCTGTGTATTTTCTTTATATGTGTGTTATTTACATGCGTGGGTGTTGGTCCGCTTCCGGCATACATCCACACATGGTTGCTTTTAGGTTTTACAATTTTGGAGGAATCTCCTCCTTGCAGGCTGTCTTGTATATGCCTGTTTGCTTGTGTCTTATTCCTATTCAGGTGTGGCCGCCTTATATACAAACAGATTTCCCAACTCTATACTTTCATTTCCCTTCCTCCTCTCCCTTTTTTTTCCCTCCCCCCCCCCTCTTCCCTGCCTGGAGAAGATTCCATGGTGGATTCCACATGTCGGGACCATGGACTGGCTTTGCCTCTGCACTTACATCTTCTAATATTTATTTATTCATATTTACATTATCACCATTCTACTCACTATATTATATACATTCTTTATATGTGGTATATTTGTGTCCAAAGACACCTTATTAGTATTTTTTCACACAGACCGTTTTTTTGAGTACACTCCTTTAATATGGATAGTTTATATATCTGTTTAATTTTTGATGTTTTTGCACATCATATCTATTTTTACCACTCCGTGTCTATATATTATATGTATACACGTGGACACATATCTGTATTCACTGTTGTGTTTCTGTTATTTGCTCTCTAGCGCAATTTTGCGTCGAGTGCCATAAACACTCACTTCCTTGTATATTATTATAACATATGCACACTTTTTGCTATACAACTCTGTTTTTATGTATTTTTATATATATTGATAGTACTGTACTCCTTTGGGTGTCCGGATAGTTGCGTTCCACATGGTCATGTGATCGTCTTTGCGTTCCATGCTGGTGGAACGCACTTCCGGTATGTCCGATTTCACTATTTTAATAAGGTCATGGTATTGGTATAGTATCTGATTAAAATGATGTAGGCATTTACCATGGCACTATCTGCTTGGTTATCTATATGCAATTTTTGTCCCTTCAGATTGATGTCCATCTTCTTCTTTCCTGTACACCGGAAGTGACGCCTTGCGTTCCACGACGCGGGACGTCCCTTCCACTGACCGGAAGTGACGCGATGTGTTCCATGGTGGAGCGCACTCGCTTGCCTTCCATGTGTGGCCACACATGTCTCCCTTCAGCTGTTTATGGTCTGTAATTAAACTACCTAGCTATTAAAGTCACCCTATTAGCTTCCCTTGTATACACACTTTTCCCCCCTGAAGAAGCTTACATGAAACGTGCGTTGGGGCTTTCTGGTCCACCACTCAGGTATTTACTCTATGGCTCTTTAGTGGACAGTTCAGTATAATAGATCTATGTACTTTGTAATATTTGCACTATGCACTTTATACTTCTTTGTACTGTATCTCATTTTTACTCTGTCCTTATAGCTTTGGCTGGTCATATGCACTAGACTCCTATCTTGGGCTATGTATACATCATGTGATATTTATATGATCTCTCCAGCCTCGATATTGTAACGGTCACGTCCACAAACACACAGGGGGAAGGATAGTGACCACTGCGCTCCACCCTCACCCCTGGCCCTGCCTACTTGCCTCACGAGTCCTGATGACAGGGGACAACTGGACGAAAGTCCCTAACTTAGGATACGTGCAGGGAAGACAGACAAGACAAAATACGGAACATGAACGGACCGAGTCAGAACCAAGAGAGCTACGCAGTACAAAGGGTTAAGCAAAGAATGGTCAGGAGAAGCCGGGGTCAAATACCAGGAGAGTAGAGAAGTACAAGAGGAGTCCTAAGAGAGTAGTCAGGTGGGAGCCGAGGTCACAATACCAGGACGGATGCGCAGTACAGGAGGAGCAGGCAAAAGGATCGTCAGGGAACGGAATCAGGTGAGTATTCAGTAGTCCAACAAATAGCCAGGAACCTAGAAATTAACAGGCAACCTGTTGCTAGCAGGCTGCCTGTATTTATAGAGGGGAGTGAGGGTCATGTGACGTGGCCAGCGTCACATGAACGACAGACCAACCAGTTGAGCACCGAGTGATCAGCTCGGCGCTCAAGGCAGACTTAGGAGCAGGGAGCCACCCAGCAGTAAAGCCGCCCTGGGAATGAGGTCAAACACAGATCCTCATTCCCAAAGCTAAGCAACAGTTCTGCAGGCAATGGGGGACCGAGTGCACCTTCGGAACCCCGTTACAGATATGTTGAGTGATTAGTGGTGTCCTATGTCGTCCTGTGTGTTTTCTATCCACCATTACATTGTCTTTTACTTGTATTTTGTCTCGTCTGAGACTGTAATAAAGTTCATATCCATTACTATTTGTGCTAGCCCCATTTTTCTTTTTTGGTGTTTTACTTTACGTGCAGGCTTGGCACGGGTACTCACTTCTGTGAGTCATTCATTATTGGTGTATATCTATTCTGTAACATTGCAAATAATACCTACATTTTAATTGTGTAAAACAAATAAAACAGATATTTGTTTAAAAAAAATTGAATGAGTTTTAAAATGCCATACCTAGAGCAACTTAAGACAAATCTGTGTGAAGAGGAAAGGTGCTGGTTGCCAAGCAGTGCCTGGTCTCATCTGCCACCCTGTGAATAGTTGGATCTTTTCTCTATTAATCAGAACAACTTGTCCTAATGTTTGCGCAATTTAAATAACTATTCCTCTTTGGTTTTCAGAATCAACATTGCATGCAATTTCTAACTGGCTCAGATCCCACAATAGTCTTCACGCCGATCAGCGTCCTTACTATGTTAAAACCCTTAATGTAGCCTGCGGGGTGTCGTTGCCGAGGAATCATATACATTATTATCATCTTGTGTGCTTACTTGGTGACACAAAGACTTTTTATTTTTTAATCTGGCAAGGACGCAGCAATGGATATGTCCATTATTTTTTTTGCTTTTTTGTCTGCACATTTTTAAACACATAACTGTTTTGTTCTTCCATCAACAGTAATGTATGAGGGTTTTTTTTTTTTGCGGTTGAGGTGTACTGCCAGATCATGAATACATATTTCCACCATAAAGTGACTGAACGCCACCACACTCTTAATGAAACACCCTATACAAAGACCAATATTACTAGCCTAAAGTGACCATATAATGATACACAGAGCTCTGCAGGCTGTATAAGAAATGATAGTACAGTTTATTTATTTTATGCGCTTATATAGCGCTACTATTTTCCGCAGCGCTTTACAGACATTAGCAACCAACTGTCCCCAATGGGGCTTACAATCTAAGGTCCCTATCAGTATGTCTTTAGAGTTACATCTAGTGACTTACAGTTGATGTTCTCTGAACACTCCCTTATCCTTAATGCCCCAAAGGTAATAATGCCACCCTTAGTTCCCCTTTTGTGCCATCCATAGGCTGCACTTTATAGGTAGTGTTGATCACGAATATTCGAATCGCAAATATTAATCGCGAATATCGGCACATCGAGAATTCGCGAATATTTAGAATATAGTGATATACTGTATATTCTAACCTCCCTTCTTGCTTGTGGGCCAATTAGAAGGCTGCAATGTCTTTGTCGGAGCTTAGCAACACCCCTAGCAACCAATAGGAAAGTTGCCTACCCCTTACTACACTGCTCAAAAAAATAAAGGGAACACTTAAACAACACAATGTAACTCCAAGTCAATCACACTTCTGTGAAATCAAACTGTCCACTTAGGAAGCAACACTGAGTGACAATCAATTTCATATGCTGTTGTGCAAATGGGATAGACAACAGGTGGAAATTATAGGCAATTAGCAAGACACCCCCAATAAAGGAGTGGTTCTGCAGGTGGTGACCTGACCACTTCTCAGTTCCTATGCTTCCTGGCTGATGTTTTGGTCACTTTTGAATGCTGCCGGTGCTTTCACTCTAGTGGTAGCATGAGACGGAGTCTACAACCCACACAAGTGGCTCAGGTAGTGCAGCTTATCCAGGATGGCACATCAATGCGAGCTGTGGCAAGAAGGTTTGCTGTGTCTGTCAGCGTAGTGTCCAGAGCATGGAGGCGCTACCAGGAGACAGGCCAGTACATCAGGAGACGTGGAGGAGGCCGTAGGAGGGCAACAACCCAGCAGCAGGACCACTACCTCCGCCTTTGTGCAAGGAGGAACAGGAGGAGCACTGCCAGAGCCCTGCAAAATGATCTCCAGCAGGCCACAAATGTGCATGTGTCTGCTCAAACGGTCAGAAACAGACTCCATGAGGGTGATATGAGGGCCTGACGTCCACAGGTGGGGGTTGTGCTTACAGCCCAACACCGTGCAGGACGTTTGGCATTTGCCAGAAAACACCAAGATTGGCAAATTCGCCACTGGTGCCCTGTGCTCTTCACAGATTAAAGCAGGTTCACACTGAGCACATGTGACAGACGTGACAGAGTCTGGAGTCGCCATGGAGAACGTTCTTCTGCCTGCAACATCCTCCAGCATGACCGGTTTGGCATTAGGTCAGTAATGGTGTGGGGTGGCATTTCTTTGGAGGGCCGCACAGCCCTCCATGTGCTCGCCAGAGGTAGCCTGACTGCCATTAGGTACCAAGATGAGATCCTCAGACCCCTTGTGAGACCATATGCTGGTGCGGTTGGCCCTGGGTTCCTCCTAATGCAAGACAATGCTAGACCTCATGTGGCTGGAGTGTGTCAGCAGTTCCTGCAAGACGAAGGCATTGATGCTATGGACTGGCCCGCCCGTTCCCCAGACCTGAATCCAATTGAGCACATCTGGGTCATCGCGTCTCGATCTATCCACCAACGTCACGTTGCACCACAGACTGTCCAGGAGTTGGCAGATGCTTTAGTCCAGGTCTGGGAGGAGATCCCTCAGGAGACCGTCCGCCACCTCATCAGGAGCATGCACAGGCGTTGTAGGGAGGTCACACAGGCACGTGGAGGCCACACACACTACTGAGCCTCATTTTGACTTGTTTTAAGGACATTACATCAAAGTTGGATCAGCCTGTAGTGTGTTTTTCCACTTTAATTTTGAGGGTGACTCCAAATCCAGACCTCCATGGGTTAAAAAATTTGATTTCCATTTTTTTTTATTTTTGTGTGATTTTGTTGTCAGCACATTCAACTATTTAAAGAACAAAGTATTTCAGAAGAATATTTAATTCATTCAGATCTAGGATGTGTTATTTTTGTTTTCCCCTTATTTTTTTGAGCAGTGTATATAAGAACCTCCCCAGCAGCCCAGTATGTATGCAGTATTTTGCAGATCTGAGAGAGACAGCAGTGTTATTGCTGTCTCTCTGCTTTCCACACTACAGTAGATAGATAGTTAGATATTTTATATAAATAATAAAGATAGTTAGTGTAGGTTATATCCTGATATAGTGTAGCTTTTCGAGTGCAGGGTGTTAGGTAGTGTGATAGGTTCTACTGTCCATACATACATGCAGACCTGCTAAAATGTGAAGTTTCACGTATTGCGCCAAAATATTTGCATCGTTAATGCCGATTTGCGCAATTGTGAATATTTCGGAGCACTCTAACTGCATATAAAGCCATTTTTAATTTTCTGCCGTGCCAACCATTTTCTCCAGTCTCAGGAAACTTCTAGCAGCTTGGAAAATGTAGCAAAAGTGACCCACGGCTGTATTTCACGCGCATTGCGCAAATATTACATTGCCGATTTTTCGTGATCAAGAAAATAATCTCGAATTCGCGAATATATGGCGAATATTTGCCCAAATATTCGTAAAATATCGCGAATTCGAATATAGCCCCTGCCGCTCATCACTATTTATACGATCCTCTTTGTGCCATGTGAAAAGTAATAGCGCCCTATTTAGACCCCCACCTCTTAATAGTACTTAGTGCCCAAACGTGTAATATTACCGTCTTTGAACATACCAGAAATGTCCCAGTTCCGTAATAATTTCACTTTTCAAGTCTCACTTAGTATTGAAGCCTCTTTTATGCCCACACTCAGCACTGGTGCCACCTTTTTCCTTAAGTCAGTAATGCTTCATTCACACAGTCAGTGTTCGATCAGTGATTTCTATCAGTGATTTTGAGCCAAAACTAGCTGCAGGTCTAAACACATAACAGGTGCAGATCTTTCCATTATTCCTTATGTCTGTGTAGCTTCCACTCCTGATTTTGGCTCATAATCACTGATGGAAATCACTGACTAAAACACTGATTTATAACCCTCTCAGTAATAATGCTCCCTTTTATGCCCCCTCTCAGTAAAAGTGCCCTCCTTACACTTCATTCTGTAATAGGGTCCACTGTGTGCTCATTCCAGTAATAATGACCACTTTTATGCCTCCACTCATTAATAGGATCCCCTTTATGTCCCTCTCAGTAATAATGCCCTCTTTATGTCCCCACTCAGTAAAAGTGGCCTCTTGATGCCCCTTTTAGTAGTAGGGTGTCACGAGTTGGAGGTCCCAGGAGAGACCACCACGTCGTCAAGCAATAAACAAACGGAAATCAGGTACAGACACACAAGAGTTTATTGCACAAACTAAAAACAGGGAAGGCAGCACAGACAAAACATGAGCTCTATGTACCGTCAGCACAGTGGGAGAAAACCCCCACTGCGCCACTGTCTAGTAATACTCCAGAGGGGCATGACTAAGCAACTCCTGGTATTCACTAGGGCCCCAGAAGGTAGGGTTAGGCTTTGCCGCAGGAAGTTGCCACGGTCCACTCTGGAGCGTGAACTAGACAGTGACAGCAGGAACGAATGGACAACAGGTACCAGAAGGTACCGACGGCACATAGGCAAACATAACAGACAGGCAAATACAAAACAGGGCAACTAATAACACAAGCAGAAATACATAGCAAGGAAACAGGAGTGACAATGAGCAGAGAAGGACTTGCTCCACCAGTAGTATACTGCGTGGCCTTGCGCATAACACTCTGCAGCTAGGCGCGCTGCAGCAAGGGCTTGCTGAACAGAGACATATGAATACACACAAGGTAAATAAAAATACAAGCAGGAGTTCACGCAAGGGAGCAGGAGTGGCAATGAGCAGAGAAGGACTTGCTCCACCAGTAGTAAACTGCATGGCCTTGCGCATACCACTCTGCTGCAAAGAAAGGTGCAGCAAGGGCTTGCTGAACAGAGACATATGAATACACACAAGGTAACTAAAACATAACTGGCAGAACAGATAACAGAAAGACAGGAAAGAGGACGGGAAAGAGGACGTCAATGAACAAGTAGGAAAACCCACAGAGCACAGACAGACAGACACGGATCCCATGGGTCAGCAGCATGGGAGAGAGAGTACAAACCAGGAGCAGGACAGGACAAGACAACACCAGGAGAGCTGACCCAGAACTGAGGAAACCTCAGCCTTATATACAGGTTCCATGGGTGCAGCAGAGAGGCCACACCCATGGAGCAGACAGAGAGGATTAACTCCTAATAGGAACACAGGGGAGTTAACCCATACAGAACCACAAATAACACACAGAAACAAAACTTCAGCGAGGAGTGCCGAACGAGCAAGGATGGAAGGTCACAGCCAGAGATAGTGGATGTGACATAGGGTCTCCTGTATGTCTCTCTCAGTAGTAATGCCCCTTTTTATTCCCCCCACTAAGTAATAGGTCCCCCTTTGTGCCGCTGTCAATAATACTGCCCCTTTTAAGCCCCATTCTTTAATAGGCTGTTCTTTATGCCCCTCTCAGTAATACTGACCTATTGTATGCCCCCACTTATTAATAGGGCCCACTGTATGCCCCAACAGTATGCCCTCATTACACTGTATGCCCTCATTACACCTCTCTCAGTAAAAATATCTCCTTTTATGCCACCACTCAGTAATAGACCCCCTTTTATGCTTCTCTCAGTAATAATGCCCTCTTTCATGCCCCAACTGATTAACAGAGCCTCCTTTATGCCTCTGATTGTAACATGGCCCCTTTTATGCTCAACTCAGTAATAATGTCTCCTTTATGCCCCCCCCCTTGATTAATAAGGCTTTCTTAATGTCTGCATTCAGTGATAGTGCTCCCTTTATGTCTCTCTGTCAAGCCGACTGTCCATGCCCGCTGCTGTCTTGCTGTCCCGGGTAGTCACTTATGTCGCACTACTCTCTCTGTGTGAATTGGGACTAATGTTCAGTGAACGTTCCTTTAGCACTGCAAGAGTTAATCCTTTCCTCCTGCCCTTGTCCACTTGCTGGTTAAGTTACTGATCAGCCTCCCTACTTACCTGGCCTGTGGATACACCTCCTTGTCTGAGCTTTGAGGTTTTCTAGTTTGCTAGTAACCAGTAAAGGTGATCTCTTGTTTGAATACCCTTGTAACAAACCTTGTCTGTCTACAGATTCTGCTCCTCGCCACCTGCCTGACCTTGGAATTGTGACCTGTACTATACAAATACTCTGCCTGCCCCGACCTTAGAAGTGTTATTTGTAAGTACTTCCCTTGTCAGCCTTCCCTGACTTTGTACTGTGTTCAGACTACACTGTTTGCCGGAGTCCTTGGTGCTTTGTACTTGTATCTCTGACCTCCATGGGTCAGCAGACAACTATACCAGGACTACTCCAGGAGGTAGCAGCCTAGTTGGTTCCCTGCGGTGAAGTCCAGACCCTTGTATAGGGGTTAAAGGGTGAATACCAGGGAACCACCAGAACAATGCCCTTAGGTTTAGCCCAAAGTCAAACCGGTTATCCGGCACAGTGGGTCCACACTCACTGTCCTTTAGACCCTCACAGTAATAGTGCCCCTTTTATTCCAGTTTCAGCATTAAGATCCCCTTTAGGTTTTTACCAAATAAAAGTTCTTAAACAAAACCTAGCCCTGTTCCCACAACAAGTTGGGATTTCTTCCTTAATGTCAGCAGCCTGACAAAGATATTGCACTGCATTTTACTTCCTGTGCTCTGCTGATGACGTTGTCAGCATGTGTCTGGTGTCTCATAGGCCAGGACTAAACTAGCCTTTGACCTACAAAATGTATAAATTGTGGGGCAGAGAGCCAGCCAATAGTTCTCTGACCCTTCATAGTTTTGATTAAAGCCCAGTCTAAATTACAGGCAGTTGGTGAAATGGACTCCCCTAGGAGCACAGGCCCAGAACTTGCCCAAGTTTGCCTGGGGCTGATGCTGGCCTTGGCTCCATTTTTACAGATGTAGTAGAGTTAACACATATGCTTTATGAGACGTGTTGTCTAAACTAAATGCGTTAAGCAAACACCTTCAATTGCCTTTCAATGGCTTTTCTTTCAAGATAACACGAAGAGTTAAGAAATTTGAGTTAAGAGTTTGTGTGTTAATCCTGTTACATCCGTATGTTGAGACACATATACCCTGTTCTCAAAATCTTGGGGGTCCCAGTCATTGTCCCCTCACTGATCAGACTCTGATTACCTACCCTGTAGCCATGCAATAAATAAAAAAATTGGCACAGTCCCTTTAAGGTTCAAACAGGCATAGACCTGTTTAGTTTCACTATTATGAAACCCTCTTGCAATATATTATCAGTACATATGTCGATAAAAATAATGTATATATGTCTGTTATGCTACAGTAGTTAATGTATTTATCTTTAATAATGATATGCCATAGGGTCATAACTTAAGACCTTGTCCATGTTCACTATTTGGCCATATGATGTCATAGAAGAAGACCTCCGCTCTGGACGCGCCTCTGTTCACCAGATTGGAGACCTGTTAAAGCTGGCCATAAACATTAGATCCACCAGTAGACTGGTTTTGGCTGACCTTGTAATGCTTATGGGGCCTCTTGACTTTCATCCCTCAGCAGATGTTGAGGAGACAAGGATCAAGTAGTCTGTATTTTCACTGTTCAATTGTTTTGTTCTTGGGAAGATAAGCTACTGCCAAATGTGGCTGGCATTGGCTTTTTACCTTCTCTGCATTCACTTCAGATGCATGTGCAGTGCCCCACATCTGCATTTGCTTTTGCTATGTTAATGTTATATCATGTTATGTATTGTTACGCATGTACACCAGCAATGAATAGGTGTGATTGGCAGGGATAGGGTTTTTTGTTTTTTTTTGAATATTTTTATTTTTCCCTTTCATCGTATAAAAAATTCAGAAACAAGACATAACAATAAACAATAATACAACAGGACATGCACAAAGATATTTCCTGTATATACACATACAATTGTTACTCGCTTATCCTTAGACATCAGGGATGTATCCCTGTCCTGTTTCTTTTCTCATGCATACATATGCATAAAAAAAAAAAAAAACAATATAACCCCCCTCCCTTCCCCCCCCCCCATGGTTGTCTTGATGGTTACCGCAAATAGAAAAAACAAAACCATAAAAGAAGAGGTTGATTTCATGATCTCATATCAGGGTTTTTTTCCTTTTTCCACTATTTATTTATGGGTACCGGCATATTCGTATCTGCGTACCCTCCCACATAGATTCTTCCATTCTACGATGTTTGGTGGTGTGTCCGCCCCCCACTCTCTAGCCACTACGACCCGCGCCAGCATTAATCCTTTGGCCCATTTCATTTCTATTTCTCTATCGAGGCCTATTTTCCTGATATATCCAAGCACCGCTATAGAGATCTCCAGTGGAGCGGAACACCCAGTCGATCTGGTCAGCTCCCGAAAAACCTGACTCCAATAAGCCTGCATTAGGGGGCAATACCAGATCAAGTGGGTGAAATCCGCGTTATCCATCCTGCACTTCCAGCATCTAGCGTCCCTTGTTTTATACATCCTGCTCAGCACCCGTGGGGTAATGTAGGTACGATGGACAATAAAGAACTGTATCAATCGTAAATTACTCGATACTGTACTTCTTTTTATACTTTTATAGATACATCTCCAGTCTAAAGAGTTAGGTTCCACTTCTAGTGCCCATTTTTGTTCACTGTTAAACTTTATCACTCCCCCTAAACCCCTTTTGATTTTTTGATATATCTGTGATATTGATATTTTGGTCCCCTTATTGAGACAACAAAATTCTACAAATTCTGATTGTTTAGTGATTAAATACTCTTTATTCTCAGTGGTGTCGAATGCGTGTTTTAACCGAAAATATCTAAAACGTGTGAGGGTGTCTAGTTTTATGCTAAGCCCTAATTCTTCTAGTGTCCTAAGCTTTCCTTTTATCTCAATCTGTGAAATAAACTTAATACCATTTTTTTCCCAAAATACATAATCATCTAGCTTCTGAAACTCGCCTAAGTTTATATTCCCCCATAGAGGGGTAATCTTTAGTGAATAATTTATCCTCAATAATTTTTTGACATTCACCCATATCAAGTGCATCATATTGCTAATAGGGCACTTCTTACCCTTTAATTTCAATATCCCGGCTTCCAAGACACTAAAAATATTGTATTGGAGACCTACAAACTCACCCGCTAGATACTGACGTACTCTGTCGTCCTCTGTCATTAACCATTGTAGCTGGGATGCATAATAGTAGCCTCTGAAGCAGGGCACCGACAAACCACCATCTTCTTCATCAAGCCATAAGTATTTTTGTTTGAGCCTGACCCTTTTTTTCCCCCATATAAGATCATTTATCAATCCTTCCAGTACGTTAAAAAGGTGGTCCCCTATCCAGACAGGACATGAGGATATAACATAAAGGATCTGAGGCAGCAAAATCATCTTAATAATAGCGATGCGATCTGCCTGTCTTATCAGTATTTTTTGCCAGATACTTATTTTATTTTTGACCCTTTTAAGCAGAGGGGCAAAATTCAATTCTATATATTCCTGAATCCTCGCACTAATTTTTATTCCGAGATATTCCAGTGCATCTGTGGGTTTCAATATTTTAACATTAATATCCGTTCTCCTGGTTTCATAGCCAATTGGGAGTAGCACTGATTTCATCCAATTCACCCTAAAGCCAGAAATTTGGCCAAATTGGTTCACAGTTCGCATCAAATATGGAACCGTCGTCGCCCCCCCTTTCAAGAAGAACAAGACATCGTCCGCATATAAACACATTTTATCTGAAGCGCCCCTACTCCCAAACCCCCTGATATTATCATCTGATCGCACCTTACATGCTAACGGTTCGACGAATATGGCAAACAATAATGGGGAAAGGGGGCACCCCTGCCTAGTTCCCCTATGCAATGTTATCGATTCAGATGTCTCTCCATTGATTTTGATCCTTACTTTCGGATGTTGGTAAAGTAGTTGCACCCAGCCAATAAATTTTTCCCCCAGGTTTAGCTCACGCATTATACTCCAGAGATATGCCCACTCCACCCTGTCAAACGCTTTTTCTGCGTCCAGTGACAGGATGGAGTGGGCGCCCTCTCCACTCATCTGTATATTAAGAAGGGCCCGGCGGATGTTCATTTGAGCCTGACGTTTCGGTATAAACCCCGATTGATCTGGGTGTACTATTCCACTATCACTTTTTTTAGGCGATTTGCCAACAATTTGGCACATATTTTAAAGTCCGTGTTGAGAAGAGAGATGGGGCGATACGAGTCCACCTTACTCTCGTCCTTCCCCTTTTTCCCTACCAGGGTTATTACAGCCTCTGAGAGGGAGGCAGGGAGTTCACCCCTGTCCATAGATTCGTTAAGTACCCGCAGGAGCACTGGAAGGATGACATCCCCATATCTTCTATATATCTCGAAGGGGAGACCATCCAGCCCGGGGCTAGAGTTGCCCTTTATCGATTTAAGAGTGTCACATAATTCCTCCAATTCTATTGGTCCATTCAAGTACTCCCTGTCCTCCTCGGAGAGAGTAGGGAGCGAGACCCCCTCTAAAAAGAGTTTTATGTCTCCATCATCCCCCACTCCCTCCGAGGAGTAAAGGTCCCTGTAATATTTAACAAATTCCTGCTCAATTTCTCCCGGGCTGGATGTTATCACCCCATCTCTCCTCTCAACACGCTTAATTCTGCCGTCCCCCCTTTGATTCTGCACAATGGTGGAAAGCAATCTACCTGGTTTCCCAGATTCCCCGAAATATCGGGCCCCCTCGAAAAACACTCTTTGTTGTGCCTTATTCTCCAGATAATTATTTAAAGCGATTTTAGACTCTTCTAACTGAGCCGTCGTCTCAGGGGAATTGTTAACCAGGAGATCCTCCTCTAGTTTCTTTATTTTATCGCATAGCTCCCTCTCCTTTTTGGCGAACTCAGTTTTTAAGCCCTGAATTCTACCAACGAGGATGCCCCGTAAATATGCTTTAAATGCATCCCATACATACCCTATTTGTGCAGATCCAAGATTAATTTTCCAGTACTCCGCTATATCAGCGCTAATACTTTCGTCTTTATTTATCAGATTTAACCAGTGTGGATTTAGCCGGAATACTCTACATTTTGGTTTAACCGTTGTTTTAAATGTCAGGCAGATTGGGGAGTGGTCTGAGATACTATTGACCTCATACCTCATTTTCGATATCTGCTCTACCAGTTCTGGGCTAGCTAATGCCATATCTATTCTTGACATGATTTTGCTCCCATGACCAAACCAGGAGAACGCTCGCTTGTCCTCATACAAATACCTCCATACATCTATTAACAGCAGTTCTTGTGATATTCTTTTAAGAAGTGTTGGTTGACTTGTCCCATATTTATCGTTTGGTATCACAGAGTATCTATCTAGAGAGCTATTCATAACGCTGTTAAAGTCACCCATTACCAGTATGGGGCATTTACCTCGCGACTCTGCAAACTCCACTAAGCTATTGATGACACATAGTGAAAATGGTGGGGGTATGTACACAAAAGCTAAAACACACAGTATCCCGTTCCACTGGCAGTGGAGGAAAACATATCTACCCCTATCATCAATCTTCTGATCTAGTGGGAGGTAATCAACTTTGTGGTGGATATATACACTAACTCCACATGAGTAGGTAGAGAAACATGAATGATACTGGTACTTGGCCCATTTCCGCATTAATAAGTATGTCTTATCCTTAGTGTTATGTGTCTCCGTTAATCCCACAATTGCTGGGAGGTGTCTAGTGATAGTATCGAAAACCATAACCCTCTTAACCTTATCCCCCAATCCTCATACATTCCATGTTAGAATCCTACTCATGTGTGCCTTCCACCTGTGTTTTCGTTCTTATCTTCATTAATAATCCCATCAAGACAACCATCCCACCCATAGCCCATCCTCCTACCCCCCCTCCCCCAACCACTCCCTCCCCCCCCCTGCTGGTCGGCGAAATAGAACATTTCCCCCACCTCTTACTCTACGCCCCCTTCCCTACCCCCCCACACACCCCCCACCCACTCCACAGGCCATCTCATGATCCTATTCCCTTGGAATCCATCCATTCCACGGCCTCCTCTGGTGATCCAAAAAAACTAACTTGATCGTGGTATATTACGCGTAACTTAGTTGTATATATCAGGGAGTATTGTAGCTGGGCGGCTGCTAACCTCTTCTTTACCTCTCTAAATTCACGTCTCTTTTCCTGCGTTGCTCTGGAATAATCTGGGTATATTTCTATATTACGACCATTATACTCTATTGTCTGCATCTTCCTTTTTGCCCTCATTATTACGTCTCTGTCTCTAGAGATAAAGGAGGGGTATATCCCCTCAACACAGTCCAGAATCGGGCCAAAGCCAACAGTTCTATTTACCAGTCCACACGCAAAAAAAGGAGAGAAGAAGAAAAAAGAATTGTCCGTTTCCTAACGAACAACGGGTGATATCCAGCGGCTGGGTTCAGGCATATTTGGGAGGAAAAAAAAAAAAAAAGGAAAAGGAAAAAGCACCTCAGGAGGCACTGTCCCGTACCATTTATATTGTTATACCGTCAGGTGCACCACGCAAAGGCACATAATATGTCGGTGGTCTCCCAGGTCACCCGATATTTGGAGACCCTTAAAGAAGACAAGCTCAATTTTCTGGGCGGGCACCTATCCTGCCAGGGGTACCTAACACATTAAGGCAGCTTTGAAAGCCTCCAGGTGGCTCCAGGCTCCAGATGTATACCCGCTTGCGATGTATTCCCGCTTGCTGGCCCCCCTTAACAGCAGTAACCCGAACCCACTGGGCAACGTTTGTTACAGTTCTGGGGTTATTAGCAAGGTGGTATGCTATTGTGTTTTGTCCCCGCTTGTTCACAAATATGTATTGTGAATAAAAATTTTAATATTGATATTAATAAACTTTATATTTTACTATTCATATATGGTGTTTTTTCGCACTCCTTTCTGTTGTGATTTATCTTGATTTCGGGAGTGTACCGTTTAATTGAGACCGTTGATGATTCAGCTACTCAAGAGAGACTACAAGAGCACCAGCTTTCCAAAAAGCTACAGCATGATATAGACAGCAGAGTGACCAGCAAGCCACAGCTTTACAGACCCTGCTGCAGGTGAGGGAATACAGTTCGGAAACCCATCACCCAGCTTACATCCAGGCCAAACCAACTTAAAGCTTATAGCTGTTAGCCAGATATGTAAGATAAAGTTATCAACAGGATAGCATATCTGAGGTGCATTAATTGCCCGTTATCCAGCCACCATACCTCATCATTTGGGGACAGAAATTGCACTTTGTACAAGCTACTGCTGGATGTACTACAAGTTCTATTTTGAGAAATATATTCTTCTACTTATGGCCTGATTCTTCAAACTGCCTTTCCACTGCACTGAACCCCAGGGAGCAACAACCTGAGGGAATACACTGTGACACAACATCCCATCAGGGCCACTACCACTCCCATCCTCTGCTCCGGCTCCTCAGGGGCTCGCTGCACATGCTGTGTATGTAAGGATCAGGAGAGTTTTCACACAAAAGAGTGTTTCATCTACAGCTATTGCAAGAGAATTTAGACTAAAACCTTCAGGATCACAGGTGCATATCCATGAGGCAAACATAATTACAAAAAACTAAATGGCTGCACACCATTATATATACAAACAATAGAGCTAAGAGATGGGGGTCATTCTAGATAAAAGTGGTACAATACTGACTATAAATGAGTATACATGAATAATGGAAGCTCTTAGCGCACATACGTGTCGGGCCCATCTACCAGGCGTCAAGGTGGCTACCTGGGACTTCTGAGCAGAATATATTTGTAGCTGGTTCCTACACTGCCCTGAATATTGTAGGCTTAAGTAAGTCCAAAGTGAGGCAGTACAATATCAGTGACTGTTGCTACAAAATACATACTCTTCGGGCCCTGGACCAGGGTGATCCCATTTGCTTTGTTAAGATGAGCATATTGATCTATGTTTGTTGTCAATAATGGGAAAGCAAGATAAACCTTTCCATAAAAACATTTTGATGGTCCCTCTGCTGCGATCGCATAGCTAAGCCATTGATCCATAAGTTGAGAACTATGAAAGGCTCACTACAATATGGCTTAATTGATTACACAGATTTGCAATGATTACTATCAATGGAAAACAGTTGTGATGTCACAATTAGAGATCAGCGAAGTTCTTAAAAATTCAATTCGGCTGCTTTGCCGAATTTTACTAAAATAATTCGCTTTATGACTAATTACTTTGTCACGAAGCACATTTCTTTCTAAGTAGTGGGCACAATGACAGGGAACGCTCATCATTGCACCCCTCAGATGCATTCTTCATCGCTGATCGCAGCATCTGAGATGAATATTAAGGCCTTTCAGGGGTAGATCAGTTTTTTTTTTGTTTTTGTTTTTTTATTTATATTCTTATAAAAATACTATAAGAAAGATTGGACAGAAAAGTCATAGTTGACATAATTACAATAGACAACCTATGCAATTAAACATATGTGATATATGTGAGGGTTGAGACTCCATGTTGTGCCTTTTACAGCCATTTTATGTTATAAGCCTTAAACCTTGGTGTGTAGAATCTATAATATAAACTGTGAATTTCTCTGTGTAAGATTACTGTGACTTCAAGGTCGCTCCTAGCCCCTCCAACTTTGTCTCTTTGAGGAATTTGTACAATTATTAGCAGGACGAGTCCATGACAAACACCCACATTTGAGATTAAGGAGATGCTTCAGGCGTATAGCCAAGAAATGCTTATTTCAGATTGTGATTTAATGAGTTATGATGTAAATGCTTAATTATGTCTTCCACTTTGGAAATGATCCAGAAAAACGGTATATAATCTCAGCTTACTTTCAATAAAGTTGGAACACTTGATACACAGCACTGCACCTGTTATCAGATTTCTCTGAGTACTCACATAAACTTCTAATTGGCAAGAAAAAACTGAATCTCCCCACCCACCTAGGATCTTCCCCCCCTCCTCCCCACCATCTCATTGTCTCGGTGGCTATGGAGCCGAAACAATACCCCTTAACAGAACAGCTATATATGCTCTAAATTATGTATCCCCAGTTAGGAATATTATACAGGGCTAAAAGATGACCAAGTACGGTTTAAAGGGATTCTGTCACCAGGATTAACGATATAGCGATATTTATATGTGCCCATTAGTCTCCATGCAGTGTTTAAAATGATCCCACTGTTTATGCTCTGTGTGTGTTAGATTCTTATAAAAATCGATGTTATTGATATGTAAATTACCTCTGTCAGGAGCCCCAAGGGTTGTAGGAGCCCAGCCGCACCCATCTATCTGGAGCCCAGCACCGCCTACCACTTAATTTATTCACTCCACTATCCCTGTCAGTTCTTCTCAGTGCCGTAATCTCGCGCAGGCGCAGTGGACACTGTAGTCTGCGCCCGTTCGGACTACTGGCACCGGCTTCGAAGAGTCAACTGCGCATGCGCCGACTCCCTCTGCGCGAGATTACGGCACTGAGAAGAACTGACGTCAGGGATAGTGGAGTGAAAAAATTAAGTGGTAGGCGTTGCTGGGCTCCGGATCGATGGGCGCGGCTGGGCTCCTACATATCGTGGGACAACCCCTTGGGCTCCTGACAAAGGTGATTTACATATCAATAAGATCGATTTTTATAAGAATCAAACACACACAGAGCATAAACAGTAGGATCATTTTAAACATTGAATGGAGACTAATTGGCACATATAGCAATATTTATATCGTTAATCTTGGTGACAGAATCCCTTTAAAACAAATATACCCAAGTTTTTTCCCATTTTATTTTCTGCCGAATGCTCCGAATTGCAAATCTCTCATAATTCTTGACCTTCCTTATTAGGTTTTGCCACTCTTTCAAATCCGGTTGTATACTTGATCCCCATTTTCTTACTATAACAACTCTGGCTAATAAAGTTTTAAGCCAGAAGATATCTTCCTTCCCAGACATTTCTGGGGGAGGAGAAAAAAGACCTAAGATGGCTAATTGAGCATTAAAAGAGGGTTTAATGGTGGTCCTATGAACTAACTCCTTAAAGACTCTACCCCAGAAGGACTGGATTAGTGGGCATGACCAAATCATAGGGAGAAAATCTGCTTGTTCCTTTCTACACTTTCAGCACCTATAATCTGAGTTTTTATATTTTCGGGATAGAAACATAGAATGTGTCGGCAGATAAGAACCATTTGGCCTATCTAGTCTGCCCAATATACTGAATACTATGAATAGCCCCTGGCCCTATCTTATATGAAGGATGGCCTTATGCCTATCCTATGCATGCTTAAACTTATTCACTGTGTTTGCAGCTGCCACTTCTACAGGAAGGATATTCAATGCATCAACTACTCTCTCAGTAAAGTAATACTTCCTGATATTACTTTTAAACCTTTGCCCCTCTAATTTAAAACGATGTCCTCTTGTAGCAGTTTTTCTTCTTTTAAATATTTTCTCCTCTTTTACCTCGTTGATTCCCTTTATGTATTTAAAAGTTTCTATCATATCCCCTCTGTCTCGTCTTTCTTCCAAGCTATACATGTTAAGGTCCTTTAATCTTTCCGGGTAAGTTTAATCCTGCAATCCATGTACTAGTTTAGTAGCTCTTCTCTGAACTCTCTCCAAAGTATCAATATCCTTCTGGAGATATGGTCTCCAGTACTGCGCACAATACTCCAAATGAGGTCTCACTAGTGCTCTGTAGAGCGGCATGAGCACCTCCCTCTTTCTACTGTTAATGCCTCTCCCTAAACACTCATGCATTCTGCTAGCATTTCCTGCTGCTCTATGACATTGTCTGCCTACCTTTAAGTCTTCAGAAATAATGACCCCTAAATCCCTTTTCTCAGATACTGAGGTTAGGCCTGTATCACTAATTTTATATTCTGCTCTTGGGTTTTTACGCCCCAGGTGGATTATCTTGCACTTATCAACATTAAATTTTAGTTGCCAGATTTTTGACCATTCCTCTAGTTTTCCTAAATCCTTTTCCATTTGGTGTATCCCTCCAGGAACATCAACCCTGTTACAAATTTTTGTGTCATCAGCAAAAAGACACACCTTACCATTGAGGCCTTCTGCAATTTCGCTGATAAAGATATTAAACAATATGGTTCCCAGAACAGATCCCTGAGGTACCCCACTGGTAACAAGACCATGGTCTGATTATACTCCATTGACTACAACCCTCTGTTGTCTGTCCCTCAGCCACTGCCTAATCCATTCAACAATATGGGAGTCCAAGCTCAAAGACTGCAAATTATTGATAAGCCTTCTATGTGGGACAGTATCAAAAGCCTTACTAAAGTCTAGATAAGCGATGTCTACTGCACCTCCGCCATCTATTATTTTAGTCACCCAATGAAAAAAATCAATAAGATTAGTTTGACATGATCTCCCTGAAGTAAACCCATGCTGTTTTTCATCTTTCAATCCATGGGATTTTAGATGTTCCGCAATCCTCTCCTTAAGTATGGTTTCCATTAATTTCCCCACTATTGATGTCAGGCTTACTGGCCTATAGTTGTCCGATTCCTCCCTACTACCTTTCTTGTGAATGGGCACAACATTTGCTAATTTCCAATCTTTTGGGACGACTCCTGTTTCAGTGATTGGTAAAATAAATATGTTAATGGTTTTGCTAGTTCACCGGTAAGCTCTTTTAATAGCTTTGGGTGTATCCCATCAGGCCCCTGTGACTTATTTGTATTAATTTTAGACTTCGAACCTCTTCCTCTGTAAAGACACATGTATCAAAAGATTCATTAGTCTTCCTCCCTAAATGAGGTCCTTTTCCTTCATTTTCCTTTGTAAAAACTGAACAGAAGTATTCATTGAGGCAGTCAGCTAGTTCTTTATCTTCTTCCATATATCCTCCTTCTTTTGTTTTTAATTTGATAATTCCTTGTTTTAGTTTCCTTTTTTCATTTACCGTATGTATCTGAAGAATGTCTTATCACCTTTTTTCACTGACTGAGCTAATTTCTCTTTTGCCTGTGCTTTAGAAGCTCTTATAACTTGCTTGGCCTCTCTGTGCCTAATCTTATAAATTTCCCTGTCATCCTCGTTTTTTTTTTTTTATAATTACTAAATGCTATCTTTTTGTTTTTAATAATTTTGTCCACTTCTGCTGAGTACCACAGTGGTCTCTTCCTTTTTTTGCTTTTACTGACTAGCCTAATGCAATTATCTGTTGCCTTCAATAGTGCCACTTTTAAGTAGTCCCATTTCTCCTGGACTCCATTGAAACTGTTCCAATCCGATAGGGACTCGTATGCCTCTAATCAAATTTTAGAAAAGTCAGTTTTACTAAAATCTAAAACTTTTGTTTTTGTGTCGTGTGACTCAGTCACTGTACTTATAGTAAACCACACTGACTGGTGATCACTATTGCTGTAGAGATAATCCCAGTAGGGAATTTAGAATATCTGTACTCCTGGCAGAACTAGCTATTTTGGTTTTCCAGTTTACATCAGGAAGATTGAAGTCTCCCATAATGATAACTTCCCCTTTCAATGTCATTTTAGCTATTTCCTCAACTAGTAGATCATCTAATTCTTTGACTTGGCCAGGTGGTCTATATATCACAACTACACGAGTTACCTTATGATTATCAAGCTGCAACGTAACCCAAACTCACTCTAAATTGGTCCCGCTAACTTGTATTAAATTAGATTTTATGCTATCTTTTACATACAGGGCCACCCCTCCCCCTTTCTTGCCTTCCCTGTCTTTCCTATATAGAGTGAACCCTGGTATTGTTATATCCCAGTCATTACTCCCATTGAACAATGCCTCAGTAACAGCCACTAAATCTATATTCTCAGATGCCATTATAGACTCAAGTTCATTGATCTTATTCCCTAAACTGCGAGCATTTGTAGACAAGACTCTTAGGCTACTTTCAAACTAGCGTCGGGGCTCCGCTTGTGAGTTCCGTTTGAAGAGTCTCACAAGCGGTCCCGAACGCATCCGTCCAGCTACTAATGCATTCTGAGTGGATGCGGATCCGCTCAGAATGCATCAGTCTGGCAGCGTTCAGCCTCCGCTATGCTCAGCAAGCGGACACCTGAATGCTGCTTGCAGCGTTCGGGTGTCCGCCTGGCCGTACAATGTAAGTCAATGGGGACAGATCCGTTTGAATTTGACACTATATGGCTCAATTTTCAAACGGATCCGTCCCCCATTGACTTTCAATGTAAAGTCTAGACGGATCCGTCTGAAGCTACTTTCACACTTAGAATTTTTTCTACAATATAATGCAGATGGGATCCGTTCTGAAAGGATCCAAAGTCTGCATTATATGAGCGGATCCGTCTGGGCAGACCCCAGACGGATCCACTCTGAACGCAAGTGTGAAAGTAGCCTGAGCTTGTCATTTCTTAACCCATGTGCTACTGGCATCTTCTGGCATTGTTCTGGGGGGCAGTCGGACTGCTGGATTATCACTCTTTTGCCCCCCTTTCCTAGTTTAAATGCTCCTTAGCAAATACTTTGAACTGTTCACTGAGGACATTCGTTCCCTTGAGAGAAAGATGCAAACCATCTTTCTTGTACAGTTCTTTTCCATTCCAACGAGAGCTAACATGAGACACAAAGCCAAACCCTTGGTTCAGACACCATTCACCAAGCCATATATTGAATTCCTTAACGCGCACCTGCCTGTTATGCTGAAGGTTATGCACAGGCAAAACTGCAGAGAATGAAACCTCCCTTATATTATTACCAAGTGTGTGAAAAGCTTCCTTCACCTTTGAAACCTCATTGCAAGCCACATCATTTGTCCCAAGATGGACAATAACATCCATCTCCCTTTCCTGCTTTGCTTGCCTAACAATATTAAGGATACGTCGTCTGTCCCTGCTAGCAGTAGCACCAGGGAGACATCTCACAAAACCATTTTCCTCAAACTTTACACATCTTAGTTTAGAATCGCCCACCAACAGCTGCTTACTATCAGTCCTCACCTTATCCTTTTTGTCTTTGGCTGCAGTCTTGCATACTTTAGGCATAGGAGGTGATTGTTCCTCACCCACTGTGCCTGAGCCATCCTCCATGTTGCTATTGCGCTCTGAAAGTGCTGCAAATGAATTATGGAGAGCCACAGACTGTGGGACATGTCTTCTATCCACAACTCTAAGTCTACCAGAACCTGCAGTAACCCATCTTCCATTTCTAGGGGGCCTCTGTGGCAGTGGCATTGCAACGTTCCCAGCCTGAGTTAATTTACAAATTTCAGATTTCAAAAATGCATTTTCCTGCTGCATTATGGAGAGCTGTCTACAGATCAGACAGCATCCAAACCTCTGAAGAGTGGAACCTGAAATAAAAGCACAACAATTTCTGCACAGAACCAGGTGACCCGTGTATATTTTCACTGCACAGATCCCCCATCCTTCTTATGTCTCCAAAGGAAACTATTTGTGAAACCCTTGTGATACCCAAATTTTCCCAATACCTATAATCTTCAATTAACATAAATTCTCTAACACTGAGGGGAGAGAAGGTCAAAGTATATGTAATCCTTAATATCAATTTAACTTTTTTCCAAACCGTATGAATTGCTCTGCTGATGGTGCAATTTTTAACTTGTATTCCCATATAACCTGTGTCACAGGGCGCCGGCTTGCCGCTCCTTCCCTTCAGTGCCGCCTGCGATAACTTCGGAGCAAGGACGTGCGCTGCGTCCTTGTCTCCAGGGCAATAGGGGGCGGAGAGGACCCGGCCGCGCACGCCTCCTTAGCGTGGTCGGCGTCCTCCACCCCCATAGTTTCGGCGAAATGCCAAAATGGCGCTCAGCAGTATGCAGGGGGATGAGTCATGTGACGCTGGCCATATCACATGACTCCTTCTCTCCCCTATTTAACAGGCAGCCTGCTGGCCACAGGTTGCCTGTGATTAAGGTCCTATACCATGTGTATTTCCCCTTTGACATTTTGACTAGGTATATGTATTTTGGCTTGTTATTTGACTTCGTCTCTCGCTTGCTCCTTTTGTCCTACTTGCTTCTCCTGGTATTGACTCTCGGTTTGTTTATTAACTCTGCTTCTGCTTGCTCCCTGGTACCGCCTTGACCGCCTGGTTTTGACCTTGCTAGTTCGACCTCTCTTTGTTTGTCCGTTTGTTTGTCTCTCTGCACTTACTCAGGTTAGGGATCGCCTCTCAATTGCGCTCCGTTACCTAGGACGGGTAAGTGCAAGAAAGCAGGGACAGAGGTGTGGGTGGAGTCAGTTTGCACCTTTCCCATCCCCTCTTGTGACAACCTGATTCCAGAATAGTAAATATGTCTCGTTGATGACCTGCAAATTCTCTGGTAAGGAGAATTGATATATTATCTGTGTTGCCCGTATACCACTGAATCTGGGCAGCAAAATAATATCCTTGGAGATAGGGAAGAGATAAACCCCCATCTTCCTCTGAAGGTATAGGAAAAAGGGGGGAGGGATGTACACAAAAGCCAATATACAAACAGCTCCATTCCAACGACAATGAAGAAAGACAAACCTTCCTTCCCTATCAATTTTTTGTCCAATAGGCTCATACTCCACCCCTCTAAGTATGTAAACACTTACACCGCGAGAAAAAGATGATAAACAGGAATGATACTCGTACTGTGCCCATTTTTTTCTCATACATCCCAGTTTCTCCGGTGTTAAGTGTGTTTCTATCAGGCTACTTTCACACTAGCGTTGTTTTAATCCGGCGTTCAATTCCGACACCGAAACTGCCGGCCGGATACGGAAAAACGTGCGAAAACGGATTACATTTGAATCCTGATCAGGATTTTGATCACAATAAAAAAATGCATTGGAAAAAACGGATCCGCCATTTATGGACTTTAACTTTTTTTTCACATTTTTCGGGTTTAACATGCAAAAGCCGGATCCGGTTTGACTGAACACACAGCGCTGGATCCGGCATTAATGCAAGTCAATGGGAAAAAGACCGGATCCGGCGTTCAGTCAAAGTGTTCAGGATTTTTGGCCGGAGGTAAAAATAAAGCATGCTACGTTTTTCTGAAAAGCCTGATCAGTCAAAAAGACTGAACTGAAGACATCCTGATGCATCCTGAACGGATTACGCTCCATTCAGAATGCATTAGGATAAAACTGATCAGTTCTTTTCTGGATTTGAGCCCCTAGGACGGAACACAGCGCCGGAAAAGAAAAACGCTAGTGTGAAAGTACCCTCAGTCCTACTATCGCAGAAAGATGTAGGTTAATTAAACCTCTTACTATCTGCCCTTCCCCCCGCTTCCCCCCCTTGTATGACAATAAATAATACAGTTATATCAGACACCTATTCCCTGCTCATTGAGCCATTTCACCAACTCATCTGATTTTGTAAAAAACAGAACTCTCTTGATAAATCATTTTGGCAGGGTATATCATAGAATATTTAATCTTAACGCTTATAAGTCTTTTCTTGACCTCTCGAAATTCTCTCCCTTTTATCTGAGTTTCTCTTGCAAAATCAGGATAAATCTCTATTCTATTACCATTGTATTGTAAATCTCGAACATCTCTTTTCCTCTCCATAATCATATCTCTGTCCTTCTGGGACAACATCCTAACCAGAATAGCCCTTGGGGTGCTGTCAGGGGGAGGTTTTCTCCCTGGAATCCGGTGAGCCCTCTCTACAGCGAGGAGAGGAGAGGAGCGAAAAGAGGAGAGAGATATTCGACACCAAATACTGCCAGTAACCATTTTTGGACAGAACATGCGGTGTCATCAGATTCTGTCCCCTCAGGAAAATCTAATATTCGAAGATTAGATCTTCTGGATCTGTCTTCTAACTCAACGAGTTTTTCCTGTAATAATTTCCTCTCCAAATCTGATACATCTATTCTCTTGGTTGTTAAATCCATCTCTTTTTTTAATATCTGTTGAGAACACCTGTAAATCTTTAACCTTTTCATGGATTTTATTCATCTTATCTCTTATTAATGTAATATCAGACTGAACAGATGCTATCTGGGGTAGATCAGTTAAAAAAAATTGAATTGTACTTACCTTATCCATCTGAGCGAAAAGAGGCCGCCAGGGCCCAGTGCGAAATCTCGAACGGTGCATGATGATGTCATCACGTTGGCCAGCGTGGTGACGTCATGCTGTACGTCACCAAGCATGAGATTTTGCCCAGCCTCTTCGCGCTTAAATGGATGAGTATAATTTTTTTATACTTACAACCATTTCAGGGAAAATTGATTCGTTACCACAAAACATCAGGAAATTCAGCTTTGCAGCGAATCAAATTTTCCTTGAAATTCGGATTGAAGTCTACTTCAGATACTTTGATTCACTCAACACTAGTCACAATGAGACAAAATTTGTTGGATCACATAAACAATGTATACCATATGTACCTTTGTATGTTTTATATGCTGAAACTCTAAGGCCTCTTGCACATGAAAGATCCGCAAAACACGGATGCCGCCCGTGTGCCTTCCTCAATTTGCGGTACAGAACAGACTTGCTATTATAGAAATGCCTATTCTTGTCCACAAAATGGACAAGAATAGGACACGATCTATAATTTTTGCGAGGCCACGGAACGGAGCAACGGATGCGGACAGCACACGGAGTGCTGTCCGCATCTTTTGCAGCCCCATTGAAGTAAATGGGTTTGCACCCGAGCTGCAAAAAATGCGTCTCAGATGCGGAACCAAACCATGGTTGTGTGCAAGAGGCCTAATAATGAAGAATATGTTATACAAGAAAGTATAATGAACTTTTCTGCCATTATTCACAGTTGAGATGTGCATTCTCCTACACTACTGTAAGGGTTATGGCTAAAATGTCAAAGCAACATAAATGAGCATCACAAATGTAATTACACTACATCACATGAAAAAAAAATCTATTTAGAAGCCCACAGTCACATTCTCTTCAGGTTTAATTGACCAATCTGCTATTTAATTTTCTGTGACTCCGCCAAAAGGAAACAATTTTGTACACTCAGCTGAAATCTGTAGTGCTCACATGGACCTCTGCATCTGACTCATATATGAGAATAGATTCATAGCGTGACATGAGCGTAAGATGTTGACTGACATCCCAATGTTGACTTGGAAGCCTCAGAAGTTTCCAGTGTAATAAGTTCTACCATAAAACAAAAGAGTATTCACATCCCTCAGGATTCCTAATTTAGTTTTAGTAAATCAATGGACTAGGACAAGAAGGTATAAATAAATGGGAATTGTTCGTTGATACATGTGAATAAAACCAACCTTCCCCATCTAAGTTATTCTCCAATGAAGTAATTCTCACTTGGATCACTCATATTACGGTTATATAGACATTGTGGAGTCATTTCGTTTGAATGTGTTCATTTCTACTCCACAAAAGGGCCAATTTTCAAATGAGTTTTCTTGGGCCTGACTTGTGCATATGATTTTGAGGACATACCCCATCTTTGTAGAACATGTGCCATCCAAATTTAGACATATCATCAATAAGTTAAGAGCCTATAAGCAAATCAGCTCTCGGAGCGAGTGTTGGCTCCAACTTTAGCTGCAAAGGAGCATGCCCTCTGCTGAACTATTGAGGCCCTATTTTTGTGCCCTATTTTTGTCCCAGAACGTGAACCCAACAAAGGATCTGCAATCTAAGGACACATTAATGCTGCCCAATTGCTTAGAACAGACACTCTGAAGCTGGAGATATCTACACTGCTCAAAAAAATAAAGGGAACACTTAAACAACACAATGTAACTCCAAGTCAATCACACTTCTGTGAAATCAAACTGTCCACTTAGGAAGCAACACTGAGTGACAATCAATTTCACATGCTGTTGTGCAAATGGGATAGACAACAGGTGGAAATTATAGGCAATTAGCAAGACACCCCCAATAAAGGAGTGGTTCTGCAGGTGGTGACCACAGACCTTTCTCAGTTCCTATGCTTCCTGGCTGATGTTTTGGTCACTTTTGAATGCAGTCGGTGCTTTCACTCTAGTGGTAGCATGAGACGGAGTCTACAACCCACACAAGTGGCTCAGGTAGTGCAGCTTATCCAGGATGGCACATCAATGCGAGCTGTGGCAAGAAGGTATGCTGTGTCTGTCAGCGTAGTGTCCAGAGCATGGAGGCGCTACCAGGAGACAGGCGAGTACATCAGGAGATGTGGAGGAGGCCGTAGGAGGGCAACAACCCAGCAGCAGGACCGCTACCTCCGCCTTTGTGCAAGGAGGAACAGGAGGAGCACTGCCAGAGCCCTGCAAAATGACCTCCAGCAGGCCACAAATGTGCATGTGTTTGCTCAAACGGTCAGAAACAGACTCCATGAGGGTGATATGAGGGCCCGACGTCCACAGGTGGGGGTTGTGCTTACAGCCCAACCCAGTGCAGGACGTTTGGCATTTGCCAGATAACACCAAGATGGGCAAATTCGCCACTGGCGCCCTGTGCTCTTCACAGATGAAAGCAGGTTTACACTGAGCACATGTGACAGACGTGACAGAGTCTGGAGACGCCGTGGAGAACGTTCTGCTGCCTGCAACATCCTCCAGCATGACCAGTTTGGCATTGGGTCAGTAATGGTGTGGAGTGGCATTTCTTTGGAGGGCCGCACAGCCCTCCATGTGCTCGCCAGAGGTAGCCTGACTGCCATTAGGTACCGAGATGAGATCCTCAGACCCCTTGTGAGACCATATGCTGGTGCGGTTGGCCCTGGGTTCCTCCTAATGCAAGACAATGCTAGACCTCATGTGGCTGGAGTGTGTCAGCAGTTCCTGCAAGACGAAGGCATTGATGCTATGGACTGGCCCGCCCGTTCCCCAGACCTGAATCCAATTGAGCACATCTGGGACACCTTGTCTCGCTCTATCCACCAACGTCACGTTGCACCACAGACTGTCCAGGAGTTGGCAGATGCTTTAGTCCAGGTCTGGGAGGAGATCCCTCAAGAGACCGTCCGCCACCTCATCAGGAGCATGCACAGGCGTTGTAGGGAGGTCATACAGGCACGTGGAGGCCACACACACTACTGACCCTCATTTTGACTTGTTTTAAGGACATTACATCAAAGTTGGATCAGCCTGTAGTGTGTTTTTCCACTTTAATTTTGAGTGTAACTCCAAATCCAGACCTCCACGGGTTGAAAAATTTGATTTCCATTTTTAAATTTTTGTGTGATTTTGTTGTCAGCACATTCAACTATGTAAAGAACAAAGTATTTCAGAAGAATATTTAATTAACTCAGATCTAGGATGTGTTATTTTTGTGTTTCTTTTATTTTTTTGAGCAGTGTATATAGATTGTTAGCCCAGCACTCCATGGCTGGGCTGCCCTACATGCACCGAGCTCCCTCACTTCCCCCTGCTGCTGTGTACCATGCCGCAGGCAGAAGGTAGCTTAAACTGTTGTATCTGTGCTGGAGCTTCCTTCCTTCCTGCTTAGAGTCCTGCACTGTTTGTTAGGGCGTGTCTCTCCTTTTTTGAGGCAGCATGGGCATGCCCTCTTTCTCCCCAGCCTATGGCTGGGTTGCAGGATGTATTTAAAGACACTTCCTGCCTCAGGAAGGCGTCTGAGCAATCTTGGTCACTAGCCAGTCTAGTTCATTGTGTGAAGGTGTTTGCAAGTTTCTGCTTTAGGCTACATTCACACGACCGTATGTGTTTTGCATCCACAAATTGCAGATCCGCAAAAAAAAAAAACGGATGAAGTTCCGTATGACATCCGTTTTTTTTTTTTGCGGATCTATTGTAACAATGCCTATCCTTGTCAGCAAAACAGACAAGAATAGAATAAGTTCTATCTTTTTTGCAGGGCTATGGAATGGACATATGGATGCGGATAGCACACCGTGTGTTATCTGCATTTTTTGCGGACCCATTGAAATGAATGGGTCTGCATCCTATCGGCAAAAAAACTGAATGGACACGGAAACAAAATACATTCGTGTAAATGCAGCCTTACTGTGTACCAGACCATGCTTCTCAATTAAACGGACTTTGCTTGATTGCCACCTGCCCTGACTTTGGACTTCGATTACGGACTTTGCTAGATCGCTGCCTGCCTTGACTCCAGACTTCCTGACCACGTCTTTCCCCTCGGTGCTTTGCACCGGTATCTCTGACCCACTCTGGAGTGGTACCTGGTGACTACTCTAACAGACCAAGCCTATCCTCACCATCATAGGGCTCTAGTGAAGACAAGGTAGAGGGTCCTCACCTGCTTGTATAACAGATTTTTGATGGAGTGCAAAGTATTACTAAAAGAAACTATCTTTATATACTTGTGTCAGATATTTCATATCCCTTGGAGGTCAAAATGAAAATGTCTTGTAACTTGGTCAGTTCTATAAAGTTGGTTTATTCCATATAGCAATGTAACATAAGCTAGTCATCCATCTCAATGTCTGTCACTGCTCTTCCATTACAGCTGTGCAAATCTGAAACTTTGTCTACTTTATTGGTTTTGCGGGAGCAGATATCGCCACTTCATTCCTAATAAACTAAGTTATTCATTGCTCATGGTTCAACACAATACAGTTTTTTGGCAATATAATAAAATTATAAAAAGCAACTAAAAATGTGATACATACATGGTCCATTTCAACTGCAGAAACTATGCCAAAATGTTTGGGGGAGGGGGGGGGGGGCACTGAGTGAGATGCTGAATATTTTCTCATTATCCCATGCCATTTTAATCCAGCATCAACAATTGTCATGTTCATCATAAGTTCATAAATCCCAATACGTTTATTTTCATTGAAGGGGTCCTGTGGGCGCTTTCAGCAGGGTCCCAACCGGATGTGGCCGCTTCTTTTCCTGGTCAGCTGCATTGACTATAATCTGGTTGGGACTCAGGCAGAAGAGCTCGCAGCACATTCCAGTGCAATGGAGAAGGCGGAATTGAAGGAGCGAGGGAGGGTAAGTACTATTAAAAGAGCTTTCTTTCACGGGGTCATTACATTACTTAGATAAAATGCCCAGAGAACACCTTTAATTAATAGCTCAAAATGGAAGATAATTTTCTTAGAAAATTTTTCCATTCTTTCTTTTTCTGGTGTTGAGATCTGGTCCTCTTTTACCGTATTTTTCATCCTATAAGACTCACCTGCCCATAAGACACACTTAAGTTTTAGAGGAGGAAAATAAGAAACATTTTTTTTCATCAGACCTCTAATCAGACCCTTAATGTTAATCAGCCCTCAGCTCAGTCCCCAAAGTAAATTGGACCTCAACTTAGACTCCCAAACATACCTCAGATCAGACCCCCAATGTTAATTACACCCCAGCTCTGACTGCCAATTAAACATCAAATCAGACAAAAAAAATCAATCAACTCACATCTCCTTTTCAAGTTACTGACACTGCTCCTGAGATCGAGCGCTCTTCCTGCCTGTTATGCTGGGACCCGATGTCGCACAGAGGTCACCGTACGCCCCTAAGTCCTCACTCTGTGCGCGCGTCACAGCACAGAGCAGCGCCAACAGAAGAAGACCAGGGAGTGGTGAGTACTGCTAGTACAGGGAGCACTGTATTCACCGCTCCCTGGTCCCACTGTACTAATGAGCGCTTCCATAACTGAAGCACTTATTAGTATTCTCCCATTTTTTGGGGGAAAAGTGCGTCTTGCGGGTGAAAAATACTGTATATTTTTTTAAAAATCCGGATGTCTTGGAGTTTTCACACAGACCAATGAACCTTATTACAGGCTGACACTTCCTGTTCTGTAAAGATCACCTCTCAGCAGTCATCTCATTATCAACCCATACAGGATACACTGAAAGGTAACATCCTCTATTGTAAAGCTGCAGGCAGCTTTCAACAGTATCCACCACTGATAATAGATAATGTTGACACCTCACCTCCTCCTCCCTGCACAAAGACCTCTGCACAGGTCACAGAGCATGCCCACAACAATCTCACAAGTGAAAAAATCATTTCCAGACATCGGTCCCTACTGTATGTCCATGTAGCTGTTGTAAAACAAATCCCTGAACTGCTGTTAACAGTGTAGAGTTGCTGCTCAGGGAGCAAGGCTACCCCATTTACACGAATATTAAAAAATATACAAAAAGGCAAATTGGCCTCATACAAAATTGATCCTAGTGTCCCCTGGGTGTTGGGGTTGATCGTAGGGCAACTATGCTTGTGCTTTGAGTCCCCGTGAGAAAACCGCATTACAAATGTTTGTCATTGTCATATCCAGAAACTAGGATAATAAAATGCAATCAGAAAACAGTAACAGATTCGAAAACATTTTTTCATTAGTAAACTAAAAATCCAAATTATAAAAAAAAAATTGAATGGGCTGTGTTCACAAATTGAGACTGATGAACCCGAGTAGTACTGTGTCATCTTTGCCAAGCTAATGTTCTCCTTTTGTCATGTCCATCCCGCAGTTATTTTAGTAGCAATTTTTGCTGACACAGTAATCTCATGCATTGTATAGAAATATACAAAACACGGGGCGGAGCCTGACTGCCTACCGAGTCGGATGCATGTGAGAGAGCTCCTCTCCTTGTGACCCTGCAAACTGGTCAATTCCGCAACCTAGCCAGTCAAAGAATAGGAAAAGTTGGCAGGTGTATTCCCAGAGACAAACCAGAATCTCCTAAACAAGACTGAGGAGCACTGGACATGGAGAAATATCTAAATAAGAGACCCTCGGCTGCAAGTTCTAACAAGATGGCGCCGTCTGATCACGAGGACTGGATGAACGGCACTGAAGGAGCTGACGGTGTCTCCTCAGACCAGGACATTGGGGCACATTCGAACAACCTAGCGCCCATTTCGCGCCAGTTTTTGCAAAAAGCCTTGTTGACAGCTCTAGCTCCAGTGCTACAAGACCTCACTGAAATTAAAAGTGACATCAAGCACATAGGGCATCGCGTGGAAAAGCTGGAACACACGCAAGCGGCCATCCTCACCTACACTCGCACACTGTGGGACAACAGCTCTGCTTATGTGGAATCTCTGGACAATGCCTATCCCTCATAGAAGACCAGGAGAACCGCAGCAGGCAGAAAATGTTCGTATGCGTGGCCTCCCAGAACATGTGCCATTTCTCCAGTCTATTAGGAGCTAAAAGGGCAGTCGAGATCGGTATAGAACGCATTCACAGGTCGCTCAGACAAAAACCGAAAGACAGTGAACAGCCGAGAGATGTGGTGTGCGGCCTGCTGCGATATGTGGATACAGCAGCTCTACTTAAAGCAGCCAGAGAGCATAAAGATCTCTTATATGAAGGAGCTAAGATACTCATGTTTCAAGACCTTGCACCCTCCACATTAAGCAAACGAAGAGCCTTGCGACCGCTCACAGTCAACCTGAGGGCTATTAAAACACCCTACAAATGGCTATTCCCTTTTGGCCTCACCTTTTAATCTGGAGGCAAGAGGTGCACAATTCGGTTGCCCGCTGATCTACCTGCAGCATGGGAGCTTCTTCAAACCACTCCACTTGACATCCCATCTTGGCTACCCTCAGCAGGACTTGGGGTCCAGAAGAACAGAGATGGGTTAAGGCCTTAACGAAAAAGAAGACCACTCCTAGACCTTGAGACATTAGAGCACAATCTCTGGGAACAACCTTTCGTGTGGACCGCAACAACATAGGGTGTGCAGAAGCGGTCTCTCTGAACCGTCATTAACGCATCACCCTAATCCCACTACGCAAGTATATGTTGCATTGAGACGATTCTGTTCTAATTCTACTTCTTTCTTTAGTTACCTATTGGACCGGAGGTTCTACCCTCTTAGTAAACCTCTGTTCTAAAAGGTTATTCATCTTCTGGCTAGGTTAATATCAATATCACCTTATCGTTTACTATAGACCATCATACTTTGCAGGGGAAGTTGGCTTTTACTCATCAATAGCCATATATCTGCCTCCCCCAGACACTCACCAGGGGTACATTTGCGCAGACCTGGTACAAGCGATATATCTCAGGTTCCCTCATGCGGTTCTTGCTGCGTTTTGCTTGGTGGCAGTGGCATGCCCGGCATGAGATACCTGTTTTTCTTACTAATAATGTGTTTTACAGTTCTAAACTTAGTGATGTTCATGGTTACACCCTGTTTTCCCAGTCACTCATACACATCTATGCTAACATGCGTTTCAGGGACACCTTATGGATAATATGATGTCTTTAATTAAATGTACCTCCTTTAATGTAAAGTGTTTTAACACCCCACAGAAACGATCGCAGGTTACCCGCCTACTAAAGAAGTCGCGCACAGACATTTGTTTCCTAGATGACAGATAAAAGTTCTCTTATTGACTGGAGTAGCGGGTAGTCCCTAATCCTTCAGACCACTTACATTGGGAGTTAACAAATATTCTAGTAGATGTTTGACCCGTGGGTGTCACCAGCTTTCACTGCCTCAAACTGGAATAGATGTATAAGTGTCCAGGAGGGCCTTTTTCCCTAAGGCCTCTTACCTTCCTCCTACTTTTCCGTCCCTCACATACCCCTACTCCCCTCCCTTCCTTCAACTCCCCGTTAACACTAAGTTCAGATGCACTTCACATCAAGTGTCTTCAACTAAGTAATGCGGTCCTTTATGGACCAATATCCTTATGGTTTGTGTATCTTATTCTAATGTTACTACATGCAATGTACTACAGTATGTTATTTTTGTATACATTACTAATGCCTTTACATATACTGTACTATAATGGGATTATTCCTGTACGCATTTCTTTATAATGCTCAATAAAAAGAAAATCGACAAGAAATATACAAAACACAAAAAAATCATGTAGCATTTTTAATCAAAGCAAAGCAATTAAATTGGTCATTAATGGAGCACAAAAAGGCTCATGTAAGCATTGTAATACAATACCTATAAATGATTAACCTATTCTTTTCACACCCAAATAATTATACAGACTAAGCTACCACTCCCTGCATTTTTGACAGTAAAACTGGGCCACATTGCAACTACTGTATCAGATAGCAGCAGTGTCAAACAAGGACTGTTCTACAGCAAATTCATGCAGATCAAGCTAGCAAAGCCATGAAGTGACATTATACAAGATTATGAGGTTACATTTTAAAACCACCACTCACAGTGCTACCAATTAATATTATAAATGATATAAGAATTTCAAAGTCTACATCTGAGCTGTATTTATTCTGCATGAATAATCTTTTAATTACATTCCTGTGTTTAAAGGGGTTGGCCACTATACAGTTTATTACTAGATGCACATGTCCTGGGAACGGCCACGCAGCTTGTAATATTATATACTATTATGAATATATATATATATATATATATATAGTCCGCATTTTGTGGCCAAGTATAGGACATGTTCTTTTTGTGGAATGGACACATGGATGTGGAAAGCACACGGATCATCACTGTGCTTTCGCATCCGTATGTCCGTTAAGCAAAAAGATAGAATTTGTCCGTAAAATGCAGACCATAAACCCATTGAAGTAAAAAAAAATGCAGCACACATCCATATTTTGCGGATCCACACAATGGATACGGTCATATAGAAGTCGCTGATGGACAGAACCCTCAGTGGCTATTTCCAAAGCACAGTGCTGGCAAGCAGAGCAGATCTGCATTTAAACATCAGTGCTGATTGTTTAATAATGTTTATTACTAGCTGCATGCATGTACCCAGCACATGAGCAGCTAGTCATATATAGTGGCCAATCCCCTTATGGGGCTCTCCCTCCGTATTGTTGTTGTATGACATGAACTAATAAAACCAGAAAATTTGTCCACATATGCATTGAGATCTGGAGGAGGTTCTCTACAAATCTGAGATTGGTGGTAATGCCGATCTTGGGAATTTATCCCCTCAGATGCCATGGCCAAATGTGACTACGACACCTGAGAGGCCGAAATCCTGGAAGCACGCTCTTGCCGGGCAGGAACGCCTCCCCCGGGCTGAGATTTGGAAAGGCATTCCACTGAAGTAATAAGCCAGAGCCTGTACTAGGCTTCTAGCCTTATTACTTGCATATTACAATTCAGGCCTGCAAGTGGCAGCACTGATTTGTAATATATTTGTATAAGGTAATGGATAAAACCCCATTACTTTATGCAAATTGCAATCTAATGATTGCATATTGGTGTCCACTTAGGTGCTTAAAAAAATGTTTTTAAAAATATAAAAAAATATATAAAAATTAAAATTACTCCTTTCACTAAAATTTAAATAATAAAAATAAACAATAAAAAAATAATATTATAGGCATTGCCATGTCTGTAAACGCCCCTACTATTAAAATAAAATAAAAAAAATCATCCCATAGAGTGAATGGAAAAAAATATATCAAAATTACCAATTTGCTGTTTTTTCATCACTTCACCTCCCCAAAAATGGAATAAAAATAGATCAAAAAGCCATACACACCAAAATAGTATCAATAAAAACTACAGTTAGCTCCGTAGAGATAACTATAAAAAAGTTATGGGGTCAGAATATGGCAATAAAAATAAAAAGTTTATTTTTTCCAAAGTTTTTATTTTTTTGTTCAGCATTAACAGAAAAGAAAAACTATACAAATATGGTATCGCCGTAATCGTACTGACCCAAAGATTACAGGTGAGCAGGTCAGTTTTACTGTATAATGAATGCAAAAACAAAACCCATAAAACTGAATTTTTTCCAGCTTCCTACTACATTTCATGCAATATTAAATGGTGGCATTAGAAACTACAGCTTGTCCCACAAAAACGAAGCCCTCATATGGCTAAGTTAACAGAAAAATAAAATTATGGCTCTGGGAAGGCAGGGAGTAAAAAATGGAAGCGCAAAAACGGCCATGTCAGGAAGGGGTCAAAGAGGGTGCCGCTCATACAAGTGCTGTGTCCTTTTTATTTACCTGCATGCCATCGTGCCATCTAAATAGTAGCAGAGGTGCAGAGTAATTACAACTGTTCATCCTATTCACTTAAATGGGAGAGGAAGTTGTAATTATTCTACACCGCTGCTCCAAGGGAGAGAACATGCAGGTAAACACTGAAGAGGAAGCAGTGCTTGCACAAGCGCTGAGGCCCCTTCAAACATCTGATTAGCAGGGTTGCCAACTGTCCAGAAATTTCTGGTCAGTCCGTAAAAATAGGTGACCTTTTTCTGTGAAAAAAAGAGACGTGTCCGTGACTTCTTTGAGGCAGTGTTACTTGACTAGATTATATTGGTGGTAATTATGATAATTTTACAGCTCACAGTAAATGCTGGTGATGAGGTGTTATCAGTATATTGAGCTATAGACATGGATTACTTCTAATCTTTATTATCCATTATGGTTTTCCAATTTATCTGTAAAAAATGTTGGATGTCCGTGATTTTGGGATAAGTTGTTCAGAAAAAAGAAAAATTCTGCATCTGATATTGATGACCTTTCCTTAGGATATGTAGGTCACCCTGATTTTGGTTTCAAAAACTTTCATCTAGAGACTTCATTGTGTGGCCGTACCCTAAAGCCTCATTCACACATCAGTGTTTTGGTCAGTGATTTCCATCAGTGATTGTGAGCCAAAACCAGGATTGGAGCCGCCACAGACATAAGGTATAAGGGAAAGATCTGCCCCTGTTCTGTATTTAGAGCCGCATTTGGTTTTGGCTCAAAATCACTGACCAAAACACGACTGTGTCAATGAGGCTTAAAAGGGTTGTGTCACTTCAGCAAGGGGCATTTATTACATAGAAAAAGTTGATACAAGCCACTTACTAATGTATTGTGATTGTCCATATTGCTTCCTTTGCTGGCTTGATTCATTTTTTCATCACATTATACAAAGGTCTTTTCCATAGTTACGACAACCCTGTAATCCATTAGTGGTGGTCGTGCTTACAAACTATAGGAAATAGCGCCAGCCTCTCTGGTGGCCAAGACCAAAGGAGCACACATAGGCTAGTGCTTTTTACTATAGTGTGCAAGCACGACCACTGCTGCTGGATTACAGGGTGGTCATAACCATGGAAACAAGCAGTGTATAATGTGATGAAAAAATTAATGTAGCCAGCAAAGGAAGCAATATGGACAATACCAATACATTAGTAAGTGCCTTGTATTAACTTTCACTACATGTTAAACGCCACTAGCTGAAGTGAGACAACCTCTTTAAGTCTCATCGAAAACAGCCAAGCCTATAGTATTGCTCTTTTAGGCAAGATTATATTCAAGCATAAGTGGCATGTCTTACTGTATCTTTGGAAATGTTTGACCTATACGTGTCCACAATATTTTGCATCTGTACGTGCAGGCTGACTGAATCAATTCAGTTTGCTCACATTGATACTGTAACGGTCACGTACACACACACACACACACAGGGGGGAGGATAGTGACCACTGCGCTCCACCCTCACCCCTGGCCCTGCCTACTTGCCTCACGAGTCCTGATGACAGGGGACAACTGGACGGCAGTCCCTAACTTAGGATACATGCGGGAAGGACAGACAAGACAAATAACGGATAGTGAACGGACCGGGTCAAAACCAAGAGGGCAACGCAGTACAGAGGGATAAGCAAAGAAAGGTCTGGAGAAGCCGGGGTCATAAATACCAGGAGAGTCGAGAAGTACCAAAGGAGTCCGCAAAGAATAGTCAGGTGGAAGCCGAGGTCAATATACCAGGAAGGATGCACAGTACAGGAGGAGCAGGCAAAGGATAGTCAGGGAACAGGATCAGATAAGTACACAGGTATCCAACAACTGTCAGCAACCTAAATTAACAGGCAACCTGTGGCCAGCAGGCTGCCTGTATTTATAGTGGGGAGTGAGGGTCATGTGACGTGGCCAGCGTCACATGACCGACAGACCGACCAGTCGAGCACCGAGTGATCAGCTCGGCGCTCAAGGCAGACCTAGGAGCAGGGAGCCTCCCAGCTAGCAAAGCTGCCCTAGGAACGAGGTCAAACATAGATCCTCGATCCCGATGCTAAGCAGCAGGTCTGTGGCTGATGGGAGACCGAGTGCGCCTTCGGCACCCCGTTACAGATACCTTTGCTTGACCTTCACACTGATGTTCATCTCAAGTTTATTGAACTGTAATGTGCTACTGGAGTTCACCCAATGTCTCGGAGCTATTTGAGTACCTGGGTGTGAAAATTTCTCCTAAAGTTGAAGACTATATACAGCTTAATATTTTTCCGGTAATTTCCAAAGTAAGATCTAAGATTATAACTTGGAATAGGCTCCCTTTATCTAGAGCGGATAGAATCTCTCTGGATAAAATGGTAGTTTTACCTCATATGCTATCTGGATCGGGGACAAGTTCTTCAAATTAATGGAGAGACTTGTCAATGATCTAATTTGGGGAAGGAAGAGAGTTAGGGATTAAGGGATTCGTTTTTTGTACCCCTCTTTGGCATAATGTTTATTTAAAGAACCTTCTGGAAATATCGGGTGATCCTTTTTGGAAAAATAATAATATTATATATGTTACACAGGTGGTGGACAAGGGGGAGATTCTTCCTTTATCTCAGCTGGCACAAAGTAATAATTTAGGTGCTTTAAGCTGGTTCAGATATTATCAGTTGGGGTCAGCACTAGTCAATGTTAAGGAAAAATCACGTTTAATAACTGAATCATATACAGTGTTTGAAGATATGGTGGGGAATCCGAATTGTAAGATGAAGATTTCACAACTATACAGTCATGGCTGTAAATGTTGGCACCCCTGAAATTTTTCAAGAAAGTGAAGTATTTCTCACAGAAAAGTATTGCAGTAACACATGTTTTGCTATACACATGTTTATTCCCTTTGTGTGCCAATAATTTTGTCCAGACAATTTTTGGAGTTTGGTGTGACATTATGTCCAATTTGCTTTTTTTCCTCCCTTTTTTGGTTTTGTTTCAATACACACAAAGGGAATAAACATGTGTATAGCAAAACATGTGTTACTGCAATACTTTTCTGTGAGAAATACTTCATTTTCTTGAAAAATTTCAGGGGTGCCTGTTTAATAAGACAGTCTCCCCAGGCCAAAAGTGATGGGGGGTGGACTGTCTTAATACCAGCACGATATATTGGGAAAATATATTTAAAATTGTAAGATATGTATCACATAATTTTAATCACATAGTTCAGTTTAATATTATGCACAGAATATATATTACCCCGATTTGGTTTAATAAATGTGGGTGTAGGGAAACATCTAACTGTCCAAGATGTGATTCACCTGATGCTGATTTTTTACATATGTTTTGATTCTGTTGTGAGATAAACAATTATTGGAGTTCGGTTTCCGAATTTATAAAGCACAATTTAAGGGTATTGATCCCATTGACCCCACAATGTTGGTTATTGAATGATATTTCTGAGGTGAACTGTACTCAGGACACCAAGATACTCCTTATTAGAATAACTTTTTTGGCTCGATTAATGATCACAAGACTGTGGTTCTCTAGGAACTCCCGCAATGTAAAGATGTGGGTGAATGTAGTGAATAAAGTTAAAAGATATGAAAATATTCTATATAAGCAAAAAAACAAGTGGAAGAGGATATGGTTAGCTTGGAGGTTCTAGGTAACAGTAGGAGCTTATACTATTAAGAAACCTCCCTGACGCTTCTTTATTCCCTCCTCCTCTGATCCCTCTTTTCTTTTAGAGAAACATCACAAATAAGGGTGGGTTGGTTGGGTTAGGGATATTTAAGGGTCTATGTTAATCGAGATGTATTATATTTTCATTGTAAAGAATGTATTATGAATTTACTAATAAAAGGGAAAAAAACAAACAACAAAAAAAAAAGCATAAGTGTCATGTCTTACTTATTTTTTGAAAAGTTTGACCTATACGTGTCCACAATATTTTACATTTGGATGTGCAGGCTGACTGAGTTATTCAGTTTGCTCACATTGATACCTTTGCTTAACCTTCACACTGAAGTTCATCTCAAGTTTATTGAACTGTAATGTGCTACTGGAGTTCACCGAAGGGCAATCTGCAGATTTGTATGCAGACAACCCACCAAAAATCTGCACCAAAACCATACTGCACTATTTATCGCTATTTTGGTGCAGTTTTTATGCAGCTTTTGGCGCAGATTTTTGTTTATGTTACCAAATCCCATGCAGTCTGTGGAGAAAATCTCTCTACAGAAGATGCGGAATCACACACACAAACAATTGACATGCTGCGAAGAAAAAAGGAAAGTGTGCATGAGATTTGTCAAATCTAATTCACTTTTCTGGTACTGTATTATGCTGCATTTTTTCTGCATGAAAATCCGCACGGAAAAACGCACATACTCCCCAACGTGTACAGGCACCCTCACACACAGTGCATATTCATCTGCAATCCGCAAGAAATCTACATCAAAACCGATTTTTTTTATTGTGGATGTTGAAGTGGATTTTCTGTTTATGTTACTATCCCCACTGAAGTCTATGGGGAGGACCACTCTATAGAAGGTATGGAATCGGACAAGCAATTGACATGCTGCAATTTAAAGTGCCACTTCCTGTTCATTGAGTAGAGCAAGTGCTTGAAATTACACTATGTCGCTGCTCCACAGGAAATGACACATAGTGTAAAGACCAGGAGGCGGCACTCGCAAGGAGCACCGCCTCCTCATCAAACAGCTGATTGGTGGGGGTGCTGGGTGCCAGACACCCGCCGATCAGATATTGATAACCTATCCTGAGAATATGTCATCAATTCTAATCGCAGCACAACCATTTTAATAAATGACCACCAATGTCATGTAGCATATGGCACTACATTTGTATATGGGCCCATGTGGTATCAGTGTAATGTGTGTTACTCATGCCGCAAGAGAACCTTCGGGTGCCATCAGAGGCGGAACTACCAACATAGCAGCTGTAGTGGCTGCTATGGGGCCCACAGCGGCATTGGGGTCCAGGTCATAGTGGACATCTGTCATCCATTACAGCCCAGGCCTCATTCCCCAACAGGGTGATGCAGTGACATCATCGCGCCTGCTGACCTAAGTAGAAGAGCACATGGGCCGGGGATCTTTCCCTAGTCTGTGCGCTCCTCTACTGAACAGGTGCAATTATGTCACTGCACAGCACCTACTGGAGAGAGTGGCATGTGCTCCGTTCATCGGGGGAAGGAGGATAGGCGAGTTTTAATGTTCTTTATTTCGTTTTTTATAACTGTATTTTTATTAAAGAGTTTTCAATAAAATACAATACAAAGATAGACGCTTCTGCACATATTCAACACATCAATACAGTGCAATACATCCACACAGATCAAAAGATCAAAGCAATATACAATAAATGAACATTTCAGGGACACTTACGGGCAATAATGTCACAAACAAAACCAAGAGAAAATAACGTATCCCTACAAGGCATACAATACAGGCAATGTAATACAACAATATGCAAGAAATCAATATCAAAACAAAAAAGACAAAGACAAGACACAAAAGGGAAGACGTGGGGGTAAACAGTAATACCTATTGATGCGCTCAAAGGGATCTACCCTATCTATCATAATGGCTGTTCGGTGTTAAATTCTCCTAACTTCTGTGATCCTTGTAAACAGGTCATGACGCGAGGGGACATTTGTCTTTTTCCAAAAGCTGGCAATAAGGCATCTAGCTGCTATTAAGACATGAAGGGCTAGATATAGAAAATGCTTTCTATGGGGAACACGTTGCACATTCAGTAAATATAAAAAGGGGTCAAGAGGAAATTTTATCCCGAAGAGTTGGCAAACAATATTGTCACGCTTGTGCACCGAGCATAGGAGAGAAAGGGATACCGGAATAAGGCCTGAAAACTAGAGAAGGAAGATGGACACCTCCTAGAGAAAACCCTAAATCCAGTCCTGACAGACTACCAGTATTAACACGCTCCAAAGGTAGGCAAGTTCATACACTGGATACCTAGAATCCTTTCTCACCCTATAAGACCCTGGAACTAATGTCAGGACTGAATCTACCTGTTCCTCCAAAGGGAAGGAGTCTCCCTCAGGCCTAATGACAAACAACAGGGAAAGGCAAAACATACATACAGTATATATATATATATATATATATATATATAAACAAAATACAAAAGGGAAAGGAAACACGTATCTTCAATGTAGCTTTGGTAGCACCAGGAACTCAGCCAAGAACCAAACACAAGCTAACCACAAGTCCAATAGAAGCTATAAACCGCATAGCATAGTGGGAGAAACAACTATAAATAGAGAAGGTTAAATTACCACACTAGCCTTACCTGGGGAAAGAAGGTGTGGCAAGCACGAGAAACAACACAGACGTCATTTGATCCAAAAGGAAAATCACGTGTTGCCAATCTCACAGATTTCCTGCTACCTGACGCGGGAACGTCCATATGTCTCGGTATGTCCGTGAAAGACATCTTGGGTTGTCTGCCAAAAAGGTTGTATCAGAGGGCAGCTCCAAACTATATGTATTAGAGATCCCACTCCCATTCTGTACCTCCAGAACCTATCAGAGATATTAGGATTAAGGTGCTGCAACAGTTGTGGGGTATCATACCAGAACATCAGTATTTTATAAGAGTTCTCTCTATGGGACGTGCAGGTAGAGGTCATGGCCGCCCTTCTCCAAATCAGTTTCCATTCCTCCGGAGAGCCTGCACGATCCAGAATAGTTTCCAATTTGGTCATATAAGGATGCTGAACAGGAGCGGAAGTTGGGGGGGATAACATAGATGTCAGAGATAAGTCCTTTAGTCAAATCTGACAATTTACATAACCTTTCAAAATGGGTTGGGGTGGAAACCTGGGAAGATTTAAGTAAAGTAGTAAGGAAATGTTGAATCTTTATATGTTGATATTTACTCCTGTTAGTGAACCATGGTTTGAAAAAAGAGGCAAGTAAACCTTCCGGAAATAAGGAGTTAAACAATGTCTCTGTGTATAATGTAATTTTATAATAAAATCTTTTAGCTCTCCTCCTGGTTGGGCCTCTTCTGAGTTCAGGGCCACCCACGCCCCTGATGATTTGAGAGATACTAAAGAAAAAACGCTGTCTGCAAGTGCACCATATGTTACATGTAAATGACATTTGGCCTAAGAGTTGCACTTGAACCACCGCAGTGTTCGCGGACCATAAAAGGGAATTTGGATGTATTAGTGCTAACCACAGCTTTTCTATCTCCATCCACATCGAATATGTGAATGTTCTTTATTTTATTTACACCACAGGGGCAACACTGGGTGGCCACTGTCTAAACCCCATAACACCAGACATCACAGACCACTTCCCAGGACCACCAAACCATGCCCCGACTCCGCTAAACCATGCCCCCATTGCTGGCAAAAGAAAAAAAGAAAAGAACTGGAAGATGGGAAGGTGAGCTGGGGCAGCACAGGGTGCTTCTCTCCTCCTCAGTCAGCCGCAGAGAGCCATGTCTGCGGGCACTAATGCCTGACCGGGGGTTAGAGAAGCCTCATTCAGTCAGTTTGGGCAGAGCTAGTTGCGTATGCAATTAGGGGTGACATGCAAGCATTTACGGTTTAATGTTTCTTACCTGGTAACAGATGCCTTGTGCAATCTGGGATTCAAGGGAAAATCTTCTTCATCTTGATTGGAGAATGGATCAACTGTATGCACGTGAGTTCCTATAAAAGAAAAGGTTTGATGGTTACTGCGCAGTTGGTGAGCGGCAGAGAAGAAAAGATTTGCTTAAACAACTAATCGCTAAAGCAGAGTCTTCAGGAGGAGTAAAATGGTTACGCCGATGCTTACAGGATGAAGCAGTCTGCACAAGTAATCAGCCGGATCGGCATTCTTTTGATTCGGTCTGCGCTGCATTTCCCATTAGAAGCGCAGAGCCGGCAGCTCTTGACGTCATCCCTTTGCGACTACAGGACGACGAAGCTCCGCCTCCCCCTGTCTCAGCCAAAAAACCAAGGAAGGAGAAGGCCATTTACTCCCCATCTCCTCACTCTCCGAAACGCAGGAATATTTTTTCTGCTGTGCAACTAGGCTCGAGAGCTCCCGATAAGCAGCGCAAGCGTCTTCAACCATCTCTATAGTCAACGGCCAAGTCCTCTGGCAGATCTTCAACGGTCAAGCCGGTGAGCTCTACGCGGGATGCTACATCTGGTGAGACTCCTCACGCACAAAGACTCAATAGTGACTGCTTTCTGCAGGGCACTAATCAAGATCACGCTAATATTCCCATCTCTGATGTCATGTTTGATAGGGAAAAGATACAGTTATTTAAAGACTTTGTTCCTTTCCTATCAAAATCTGACTCGCATCACAAAGCGGAGTCTGTCTGGTCCTTACCCGACAATGACTCTGTTGTTGAGATGCCTAATGTGGTCTCAAACACTGACAACATAGTGTCGACCGAGGATAGGTTGGGGCTCCAGATAATTCCCTAACTTGAGAATAGCGCAGGAATAAAGGAGACTTCCTTGAAGGATTCAATGCCTTGCCAAATGTCTCCCTTGGGTTTCCATTTATCCCTGCAAATTAAGGAGAAAATATGGAGAAGAGAATATGTTGATTTATTCTCTTTACTTCCTTCATCTAAAGATGTTGCTAAAAATGATAAGAAGGAAGAAGAAAGGAAACGTAGTATACAAAAATCCATTCTAAACTGGGTGCAGGCGTTCTGTATATACGCGGCTGTCTTGGGAGAAAAACAGCCCATGCACTGCAGTGATTTGTTTTATTATTTGGATAGCATCTTAGAGGCCTTCAGAAATTTTGGGGGTTCAGCCTGGATAATTACGATGAGTCTTATAGGCAAAAACTGGCTGTGTACCCTAATTTAAGTTGGGGGACAAAAGACGTGGGCTTATGGCTCAATTTAATGTTGCCACAGAGAAATTTTCTTTTTCGTCACCAACCTATTAAGAAAGGATTATGTTTCGTATTTAATGAGTCCATCTGTCGCTGGCAGAATAATTGCAAGTACAAGCACGAATGTAGCTTCTGTACCGGTAATCACTCTGCAACCAAGTGTTTCAAGAAACACGGCCTACCCGGTAATAATAAAGACACAAATAGAACAGGTGACACCCTTGATTCTGCCAAAGCTCTTGCTTTATTTAAGGCATTACCGAGACAAACAGAAGGCCCGACTTCTAATTAATGTTTTTTCTAAGGGGTTTTATGTACCCACTTTCTTAGGTTCTGGTTGTTGTGTTGTAAAGAACGCTAAATCTGTTAATATTAATAAACATATTGTCCAGGAAAAAATTGATAAAGAAATTTCTGAAAATAGAACTGCGGGTCCTTTTTCTTTCCCCCCTTTCTGTAATTTCAGAATATCTCCACTTGGCCTGGTGCCGAAAAAAGAGAATAACTCCTATCGTTTTAATCACAATCTGTCTTTCCCAAAAGACGGGTCTCTGAACGACATGATTGACAAAGATATGTCTACAGTGCATTACACTTCATTCCATATGGCGTTATCTCTCTTAAGTAAGGCAGGCAGAAACGTGTTGATGGCTAAAGCAGATATTAAGTCCGCTTTCAGGTTTCTCCCTATTAACCCCGAGGGTTATAATTCTTTAGGTTTCCATTTTGAGGGTAAATTTTATTTTGATAAAGCCCTCCCAATGGGGTTTTCTCTTTCCTGTCATTACTTTGAGGCGTTTTCTACCTTCCTGCAATGGATGGTAGAAACAAATTATAACTATGGGTACACGATTCATTATCTTGATGATTTCTTATTCGTAGGTAAGGAAGGTACAGAAGATTGTATTACAGTAATTTACTGAATACTTTTAATGGTATATCTGAGTATTTTAATATCCCGTTAGCCGTGGAAAAAACGGTATACCCGACTAGAAATATAAAATTCCTTGGAATTTTTTATCGATTCCGCAAATATAGAATTCAAAATTCCAGAGGATAAATTAACCGCCACAAGGACTCCGAAAACATCCCTCAAACGTTTGCAATCTGTTTTAGGTTCTTTGAATTTTATATCCAGAGTGATACCTATGGGCAGAATTTTTTCGAAAAGATTATATGCCACCATGGCTGGATTGAGAAATGCAAATGATCACATCCGATTATCCTCCCAACTGAAAGAGGATATTCGTATCTGGCTCTACTTTCTAGAGAATTTTAATGGTCGAACGGTTTGGTAGGAGGAGTTCGTTGACTCTGATTCTCTCCGTTTATTCACTGACGCGGCTGTGTCAGTGGGTTATGGGGCTAGTTTTGGTACACACTGGTCTGCCAATATTTGGCCAATTGAAGGGCGTGAAAAGCCATTTATGAGGAATATCAATTTTTTGGAGCTTTTCCCGGTTTTGGTTGCTTTGACCATATGGCAAGAATATTTTAAAAACAAAAAAATATTATTTTCTGATAACAAAAGTGTAGTATTTGCTATCAACTGCTTATCCGCCCAGTCTACTTTTGTTATTGGGTTACTGAGATTAATTGTTTTAACATGTCTTCAAAACAATATTTGGCTTAAGGCAAGGTATATTGAAGGGAGAAATAATCTAATAGCTGATGCTTTGTCCCGACAGAACATGACAGTATTCAGAGACCTCATCCCGGACGTGGACAAGGAAGGAATAGTATGCCCGGCTCACCTATGGGACTTGATATCGAATTTATAAGCAGGCTCCTACAAAACTCTTTAGCTAATACTACATGGGCTGCATATTCAGCCGCGTGGATTAATTGGCGGCAATTTTGCTTGCCCAATAGTTTTGAGGAGACTGATAATAATTCTCTGCACTTGATGCTTTTTCTTCAACACTTACTTAGGGAAGGAAAGAAAGGGGATTATATCCAAAAACTGATTTATGGCATTTCCTTCTTTCAAAAAGCCCTTGATATTACCCCTTTTTCTAATAGTTTCTTAGCTAAACAAGTTATAAAAGGAGCTAAAAGAGTGAAAAGTTGTATCGCTAGAACTAAACCACTATCTTTGATTAATTTGAAAAATGTTATATTATATTTATCAGCCATTTGTTCCTCTTCCTATGAAAATTCTTTATTCAAAGCTGTCTTCTTGCTTGCTTTTTTCGGTGCTTTCCATATTAGCGAGATAGTGGCTGTGAATAGAGCGTCGGAGGCCCCGTTGCTGCTTAAGGATTTACTCCTACATGAGGATAGAATAAAAATATTCTTCAAAAGATCGAAAACGGATCAGCTTGGTAAAGGTACTTGGTGCACCCTAAATAAATATCCCTCTTCTGAATTATGCCATGTCCTAGCTATGAAGGCATGGTTACTAACTAGAGACCTGTCACTTACCAGTAGGAGGAGCTCCCGGCCGGACGCAGACATCGCAGACATCGCAGCTCGCAGGTAAGTATAATGGTTCTACAAATTGCTAAGTAACCATGGCAACCGGGACTGCAGTAGCGTCCTGGTTGCCATGGTTACCGATCGGAGCCCCAGCGATTAAACTGGGACTCTGATCGGTACACTCCGCTGCCACCAATGATAGGGGGGAGATTTTAATTAGGAGGGGGAGGGAGGGGAGAAGGCCCACTGGCCACCAACGAGTTAACTACAGGGGAGGGAGGGGGGGCCCACTGGCCACCAACGAGTTAACTACAGGGGAGGAAGGGGGGCCGGCCGCACTGGCCACCAATGAGTTAACTACAGGGGAGGGGGGGGCCCACTGGCCACCAATGAGTTAACTACAGGGGAGGGGGGGGGCCGGCTGCACTGGCCACCAATGCGTTAACTATAGGGGAGGGAGGGGGGGGGGGGCGGCCACACTGGCCACCAATGTGTTAACTACAGGGGGGGGGTGGCTGCCCCCTGCTGCCTGGCAGCACCTGCCAGGCAGCAGGGGGCAGTCATGTACACAGTTCTTTTAGTATATTCTAACCTGAAGCGTCCCCATCACCATGGGAACGCCTCTGTGTTAGAATATACTGTCGGATTTGAGTTTCACGATGTAACTCAAATCCGACGGTATATTCTAACATAGAGGCGTTCCCATGGTGATGGGGACGCTTCAAGTTAAAATATACCATCGGATTGGAGAAAACTCTGATCTGATGGTATATTAACTCCTGACTTTACATTGAAAGTCAATGGGGGACGGATCCGTTTGAAATTGCAACATATTGTGTCAACGTCAAACGGATCCGTCCCCATTGACTTGCTTTGTAATTCAGGACGGATCCGTTTGGCTCCGCACGGCCAGGCGGACACCAAAACGACTTTTTTTTCATGTCCGTGGATCCTCCAAAAATCAAGGAAGACCCACGGACGAAAAAACGGTCACGGATCACGGAAAAACGGAACCCCGTTTTGCGGACCGCAAAAAAATACGGTCGTGTGCATGAGGCCTTAAAGAGGACCTTTCACTACTCTACAAGCTAAAAACTAACTATATCAGTGGGCAGAGCGGCGCCCAGGGGTCCCCCTGCACTTACTTGTATGTCATAGCCAGGCTATGAGCTGTGCGCTGCGATTGGCCAGCGCTGCAGCAAGGGACATGCCTCATACAAAAAATCAGTCCAGTACAACAGAGGGAGCGCAGACACCGGAGCCTATACCGGGCGAACGGAGCGGCGCCCAGACATACTAGTAAGTACAGGGGGACCCCTGGGCGCCGCTCTGCCCACTGATATAGTTAGTTTTTAGTTTGTAGAGTAGTGAAAGGTCCTCTTTAAGGACAATGTGATAAAAAGAATTGGCAGGTGGAAATCCAATAGGTTTCGATTAGATATTAGACCTGAATTATCTTAATCTTTTTAAGATATAAAGATTGTTTGGATCCTAGGAAACCAACTCATATCTTTGGCATATGATCGTTCAACTATGAGGTTTAAATCTGATAATTTAGGTGTTGGTAATAGAGTGGTTATGTTCTGGAGAGGTATTCCGGGTATTAGACTTAAGGACATTTATCCCTTGTGTTGTTCTTTCTCGGTAGCTTGGCCTATGCCTGAATTGATTATTCTTCATGTAGGTTCGGATGATTTGGGCAGAATAAGTACCCATTTATTGTTAAAAGATATGCAGGACACGTTTTGTAAAATTCAAGTACTATTCCCATCGTCGCAACTTGCGTTCTCCGAAAATATCCCTAAATGGGAATGGAAGGCTTCAAAATCGTCATTTATGGAGAAAATAAGAATTCGAGTCAATAGGAATATAGAAAAGTTTATGGGTATGCATAATAAGCTGTCTTATAGGCATGCTGAATTAGAAGGGTTCACTGAGGGCTTATACAATGTTGGTAAAAATTCATTATCTGCTCTGGGCCTAGACATATTTAATGTCAGCTTGCAAAACTTAGTGGAGAAAAGCTGCGGTGTTGGTTAGCCATCTAGCTTCGCTATTTGGCGGTGTGGGAAAATAGTCACTCTTCGAGTGGACTATGTGGAGTTATTTATTGAAGGTTATTAATTGGATTGTTTCATGTTAAATCCATTATATATATTTAGGCAGGGGCGTAGCTATAGGGGGTGCAGAGGTAGCAGTCTCTACCGGGCCCAGGAGCCTGAGGGGGCCCAAAGACCCTTGTGCCACATAAGAAGACACTGGTATTATGGAAAGTGCATGCTGGTCAAGTTACACCTCTGGCTGCAAGGAAGGGGTTAGGTCAAGATATTGGCATGAGTGGGGTTGGGGGGTGCCATTTGAATTTTTCAATTTTTGCCTCCCTGGTCACAAAGCACTGAGGAAAGGGGGGCCCAAGCTGAAATCTTGCACCAGGGCCCATGAGCCTTTAGCTATTCCCCTGTATTTAGGTAACATAAGTAACACCATGGCCAACTTTATCCAACCAATCAATAAAGATGATTAATGCTATTTTGAGTGTCGTATTTATTTAAATGAGGTTAACAGATTTGTTAATGTGGAGTTTATGACACCATGTAGTTGCAGCTCACGCTGAGATAGCGCAATGCTGCCATCTGAGCGTGAGCGACTAAGAAAGGCGGACATCCTTGCGTTCATCCAGGCCCTGCACTGGACGGAGGACAGAAAATGGGACTGTCTGGCCTAAAACCGGACATCTGGCCACCCTAGCAACACTACTGTGAAGGGAGCCCTAATGGGGTATAACTACTGTGCAGGGGCACTAAGGGGCATGAGTAATGTGTGGTGTTATTAAGGGTGAGCACAACTGTGAGGGTGGACTAAGGGGCCAAACTACTGTGTGGGAGCATTAAGGAGGCATTCTACTGAAGGAGCAGCAAGATGACATGACTACATTTGCAACGGGCCCAGCTTTTACACTCCTGGGTGCCTCCTTCTTAAATCAGAGGCGTACAGAGGTGAGGTATAAGATGATGGCTATTCCATTATGTGCAGGAGTATACCTCCCAACATTTTGGACGGTCAAAGAAGGACATTTATGGTTCATTGTGTGAAAGATCTATTTTTCCTGCATATGTATGCACTTCAATAGTTTTTTCTTACGAAACAGCGCAAAAATAATCTGAAACTGGAAATTTCTAAAATCCCAACTACATCAAATAATGAAATAATATACAAGATGGGCTCTAATATACAGAGAGGAACCAAACACTGTCTGGGTCAATACTGTTAATGTAATAATGCAAATCTATACCTCAGATCAAAAGGAGGAACATTTATGGAGCAAAGAGGGACTAGGATTTCCTCACATCATTTTATTTTCCTGTGTTACATTTTGTGCCCACATTTCCTACAAATCAGTCATTGCACATGACTAGTCTCTACTGGATGAAGGCTGGCATATTCATTGCCTTTTCACTATATTTAGCTGATTTGGGCTCCTTATAGCAGCCATTCCTAATAGCAGGTCCTTGTGCCACCACTTGTGGTGCCCAGGACCAGTCAGGGCTGAATTGGCTCCATTGTCTGGGAGGACAGAGAGCCCCTGTCCTGCGCTCTGCATACAGGGCTGCCTCAGACCACACGGTGTGCCATCTCCTCCTCATGTGGGAGTAGTTACAGCTCACTTGTTGAGGAAGTTTCCCGCCCACTGTGTGCAGGACGGCCCCATGACAGCTGCTGCCTCCTTACCAGCCCAGGGCCATAGCAGCCGCTCATGTCACTGTGCACAGAGCAGGGAGCCTGGTGAGTACCAGCACATCCGCATAATACATGAGAGGGGCAATGTGACGGACACAGGACAGCCGGGCTATGGCAGGCAGAGCCGCTCCATGCTGGGCACGAGCTGTGGCTTGTGCAAGAAGTTTGGAGAGTTGTGGAAGTAGTGACATGACACGTCTTGCAGCCTGTGCCTACTGGATATACGTGCCATATTGTATAGAAGGTGGGCTATCTTATCCTGACAGGGGGCTGGCACACAGGGGGCGTGGCTGAGCACTTCTGAATATGGGCACTGCCACCCTGGAGGCATGGGGCATGCTGCTATAGTGATTGTACATCGGTATATACTGTGTAGTCATACAGCTGCAGGGAGCCTGGTTCTGGTCACAGGGTGGGGAGCTGTCTGTTTTTATAAAACTATTTATTATATTGCTCGGTTTTATATATATATTTAATGTGTATTTTTAATTAGGTTGTGTAAGCACATAAATTTGTCGTTAACCCTTGAGGACATCCACTGTACGGTTTCTTCTGTCTCGCACCGCAAACACTCGGGCTAATGTCTGCGATCAGCAGACCCCTCAGATACTGTGGTCAAAATGAAAGTTTAAAAAAGTTTCTAAAAATATATATATAAAAAATAAATAATTCTAATTACCCCTATTTCCTCATAACAATAAAAAAAAAATAAACATCATTAACCCTGCCGCGTTCCAAAATGTTCAAACTAGTAAAATATAAATGTATTTATCATATACAGTGAAATGCTGTAATGGAAAAAAAATCTAAATGTTAGTTTCCGTGTTTTTTTGACACTTTACGTTCTTCCCAAAAAATTTCATAATAAGTGATCAAGAAGGCAAACACACTGCAAAATGGTATCATTGAAATCTGCAGATCATCCTTCAAAAAATGAGCCCCCAGACAGCTCTGCAGACATAACTGTAAGAAGGTTATGGGGGTCAGAGTATGACGATGCAAGTTTTATTACCGGTATTTTTTTAAAGTACTAAGACACAAAAACGATACAAATGTGGTATCACCGTAATTATGCTGACCTGGACCAATTCTGTTCCAGTGCCGCAGTCCATGCCACCGGCCTTTGTTTTACTGGCTTCAGTAGTGATGTGCTCGTATACCACACATTAGTATATCAAGGGGAGAAAAACAGAACTGGATCGCACATGCACAATGCTATGCTTTGATCTAATTAAACTCACTTCTCAGCGCCATATTGAAGTGTACAGCCCCTATACTGCATGCTGTACAAGAGGCATTAGTGTACATTTTGATCAAAAGGCATAAGCCCACTCACCACGCCAAGGTCGCCTCTTTGAGTGGGACCTACTCTGACAAAAAGGCGCAGCGCAATGCGGTGACAAAGCGGCACTGCCCTAGTAGGCGGCAGGACGCAGGAGTCAAACAGCAACCCTGCTGTCTGACAATGTCACCCATGGCACTGGGTCCCACCAACCCACCAGCACAGCGCCACAAAAACAAAGGTACTGCACCAGAGGGTTGTTTCGGTACCCAGTATATACTTTTGTCCCGGTATTGATACGATATCGGGATTTGCCTTTTATCGATACTAGGCTGTGCAGTATCAGAGAACATGAGCGCGCTGCTCTCAGCGCGACCATGTACCCTCAGCAGCACAGGGAGAAGGAAGCAGTCTCTCCCTCCCCCTGTGCTGCTGCCACCATTGAGAGCACAGAGGGGCGGAGGGGAGGGGCTGTCACTTCCACCAACGATTTTAATACTGTGACTGTGGCAGTGGCGGTGAGAGGGCGCACTGCGCCACCAAGATAACTAATGTTTAATACATTACAAATACAAGTGGAAGAAGCACATTGCCACCACCCGACCTCTAAAAGGGTGCTGCGATCCGCGGCAATTAACCCCCCGCGACAGTATTAAAATCGTTGGTGGCAGTGACCCCAGAGTCCCCTCGCCTCCTCTCATTGGTGGCAGTGGCAGTTGTGATCGGAGCTCCAGCAGTGTAATCCTGGGGCACCGATCGTTTACCATGGCAGCCAGGACGCTACTGAATCCCTGACTGCCATAGTCAGCTCCCTGCTGCTGTGTGCACTTTGTACAGGACAGCAGGGAGAGTGTGAAGTCCTATTCACCCTAATAGAGCTCTATCAGGGTGAATAGGACAAGGGATGAAAAGATCCCAGGTTCTACCCCTAAGGGTAAAAAAAAAGTAAAAAAAATACACCAAAATAGTATAAATCACCCCCCTTTTTTTTGTCACCTTGTCCCCCCAAAAAATAGGATAGGACTGTTCTATTATGGGCTGGACCTTCCATAAAATGCGGAATGCCCACGGCATTTTTGGTGTTTTTTGTTTTTTTTGCGTGGTATCGAATGGTATCGAGTAGGGCTGCACGATATATCGCAAAAGTAATCGAATCGCAATAATCGGCAAATGCGATTTGGCGATTCGGCCGACCCGAAAATGCCGCGATTATATATGAAGGGGCCCCTATTGATAAAAAGTCCTCTGTCCTATTGATAACAGGTCCAGCCTCTGTACTTATTTTCACGATGCTGAGACAGACTGCTGAGCTGAGCTGACTCGCAAGTGAACTGAAGACTCTAGGTGCCGGTGCGCATGCGCAGCTGCTGACTCAGTCAGTGCAGTCTCTGCAGTGCATTCATAGTGAAAGTACAGAGGCTGGCCATTTTATGAATAGGAGAGTTATGTGCTCAGTTTAGGACACATGAGGGGACACATAGGGCCATGAGGGGGACCAGCATAAGATGCTATATGTGTGTCTTATGCTGGCCCCCCTCGTGGCCCCATGTGTCATAGCACATCCCCTATAACAGTGCCCTCCGCAGATCCCCCATAACAGTGCCCTCCGCAGATCCCCCATAACAGTGCCCTCCGCAGATCCCCCATAACAGTGCCCTCCGCAGATCCCCCATAACAGTGCCCTCCGCAGATCCCCCAACACAGTGCCCTCCGCAGATCCCCCAACACAGTGCCCTCCGCAGATCCCCCAACACAGTGCCCTCCGCAGATCCCCCATAACAGTGCCCTCCGCAGATCCCCCATAACAGTGCCATCCGCAGATCCCCCACATAACAGCGCCATCCGCAGATCCCCCACATAACAGCGCCATCCGCAGATCCCCCACATAACAGCGCCATCCGCAGATCCCCCACATAACAGCGCCATCCGCAGATCCCCCACATAACAGCGCCATCCGCAGATCCCGCCCATAACAGCGCCATCCACAGATCCCCCACATAACAGCACCATCCACATATCCCCGACATAACAGCGCCATCCACATATGGGGAAATCCAAGCAAATAGACCTCTAGCACAATTCCCTTAAAATATCACATCGCATAACGTTATCACAATTTTTAGGGCCCTAATCGCAATCGCACAAAATTCCCATATCGTGCAGCCCTAGTATCGAGTATCGCAATACTTTTTTATGGTATCGAAACCGAATCAAAATTTTGGTATCGAAACAACCCTACTGCACCATGTGAACAGTTCTGTTTTTCTACCCCTGATATATGCATGTTGACTCTTTCTTCTTCATTACTGGTATCAGCACTCTTCCCATTCGGCACAGGTGGTTTTAATTCAGTAGTGGTCTGCATATAAGTGGTCATTGACCTGAAGTTTCTGATAGCAAAGAACATATTGTGTTAGACAACTGTTCACATGGTGCAGTACTGCATGGTGGCTAGGGATCGACCAATTATCGGTTTTACCGATATTATCGGCCGATATTGAGGATTTTGACAGTTATCGGTATCGGCATCTATTTTGCCGATATACCGATAACATATTGGGAACACAGAACGCGCTGCTCTCAGCGCTCTCCGTGTTCCCTCAGCAGCACAGGGGAGAAGGAAGCAGTGTCTCCCTCCCCCTGTGCTGCTGCTGCCGCCAATTAGAGGAGAGAGGACAAGAGAAGGGGTGGGGCTGTGGCCACCGCTCCACCAATGAAGATAAGTCTTTCATTAATTCATATACAGGAGGCGGGAGCTGGCTGCAGAATCACATAGCCGGCTCCCGACCTCTATGAGCTGTAGCTGCGATCTGCGGTAGTTAACCCCTTAGGTGCCGCGGATCGCAGCTACCGCTCATAGAGGGCGAGAGCCGGCTATGTGATTCTGCAGCCAGCTCCCGCCTCCTGTATATGAATTAATGAGATATTTCTCTTCATTGGTGGCGCAGTGCGCCCCCCCCAAGCCCCCCAGTATTAATCATTGGTGGCGCAGTGCGCCCCCCACCCAAGTTCCCCCCCAGTATTAATCATTGGTGGCAGTGGCCACAGGATCCCCTCTCCCCTGCTCCTCCGATCGGAGCCCCAGCTGTGTAATCCTGGGGCTCCGATCGGTTACCATGGCAGCCAGGACGCTATTGAAGCCCTGGCTGCCATGTTCAGCTCCATGCTGCTGTGTGCACAAAGCACAGAGCAGCAGGGACAGTGTGAGATCCTATTCACCCTGATAGAGATCTATCAGGCTGAATAGGACAAGGGTTCTAGTCCCTAAGGGGGCTAAAAGTTAGTAAAAAAAAACAAAAAAAACACAAAAAATACACGTTAACAATAAACATATTAATTTTCAGCAGATTTGTGTAGGAATTTTTTTTTTTCCAAAAATGAAAATTCCCAGAATATCGGTATAAATTATCGGCTATCGGCCTGAAAGTTCACAAATTATCGGTATCGGCCCTAAAAAATCAATATCGGTCGATCCCTAATGGTGGCCTTTGTTTTTGTGGCGCTGTGCTGGTGGGACCCAGTGCCATGGGTGGCATTGTCAGACGGCAGGGTTGCTGTTTGACTCCTGGGTCCTGCCGCCTACTAGGGCAGTGCCGCTTTGTCACCTCATTGTGCTGCACCTTATTGTGAGAGTAGGTCCCACTCTAAGGCCCTTTTCACACGGGCGAGTATTCCGCGCGGATGCGATGCGTGAGTTGAACGCATTGCACCCGCACTGAATACCGACCCATTCATTTCTATGGGGCTGTTCACATGAGCGGTGATTTTCACGCATCACTTGTACGTTGCATGAAAATCACAGCATGCTCTATATTCTGCGTTTTTCACGCAACGCAGGCCCCATAGAAGTGAATGGGGTTGCGTGAAAATCGCAAGCATCCGCAAGCAAGTGCGGATGCGGTGCGATTTTCACGCACGGTTGCTAGGAGACGATCGGGATGGAGACCCGATCATTATTATTTTCCCTTATAACCATGTTGAAAATGAAAATAATAGCATTCTGAATACAGAATGCATAGTAAAATAGCGCTGGAGGGGTTAAAAAATAAATAAATAATAATTTAACTCACCTTAGTCCACTTGATCGCGCTGCCGGCTGCTCGTCAGTCTCCTTCTTTGCTGAACAGGACCTGTGGTGAGCATTCATTGCAGGAACAGGACCTGTGGTGACGTCACCACAGGTCCTTTACCTGCAATGAATGCTCACCACAGGTCCTGTTCAGCAAAGAAGGAGACAGACGAGAAGCCGGCAGCGCGATCAAGTAGACTAAGGTGAGTTAAATTATTTTTCTTCTTTTTTTAACCCCTCCAGCGCTATTTTACTATGCATTCTGTATTCAGAATGCTATTATTTTCCCTTATAACCATGTTATAAGGGAAAATAATACAATCTACAGAACACCGATCCCAAGCCCGAACTTCTGTGAAGAAGTTCGGGTTTGGGTACCAAACATGCGCGATTTTTCTCACGCGAGTGCAAAATGCATTACAATGTTTTGCACTCGCGCGGAAAAATCGTGCGTGTTCCCGCAACGCACCCGCACCTTTTCCCACAACGCCCGTCTGAAAGAGGCCTAAGAGGTAACCTTGGCGTGGTGAGTGGGCTTATGCCTTTTGATCAAAATGTACACTAATGCCTCTTGTACAGCATGTAGTATAGGGGGCTGTACACTTTAATATGGCGCTGAGAAGTGAGTTTAATTAGATCTAAGCATAGCATTGAGGATGTGTGATCCAGTTCTGTTTTTCTCCCCTTGATATATACCACACATTAGTGTCGCAACTAATCACTGGCTTCAGCGGTCTCCTGCCAAATACCACAGAGGTCAGCGGTCATTACACCCTGAGGGGAATTATTTTTCTGATAGGTTTCCTTAGTTTAAAAATAAATGAATCGGACTCCTTTAAGGCTATGTTCACACTACCATTCAGGGTTCCATTAGGGACAGTGCCAGCAGTTCCATCACTTTTGACAGCAAGGATAGCATGGCATGCTGCACTATTGTTGCCATCAGAATGACAGAAACCTTGATTGAACTCCAACGGAACCAAATTCATAAAATGTATGACTGCACGAAGTGTAATTGGTTGTCCCCTGAATTTTCCTATTAAGCTCTGTATTACTAGTACTGTGGAAATTGTGCTTAAAATTGACCCTTAAATGTAGAGTAGTTGTAATGCTGTAAATGTCCATCCAAGGCCTCATGCACATGAACGTTGTTTGTTCACTTCATTGGGGCCGCAAAAGATGTGAACATGCGGACAAAAATAGGCATTTTTCTAATGGGCAGCCCGTTCTGTTCCACAAATTGCGGAACGCACAAGGGTGGCACCCGTGTTCTGCGAATCTGCATTTTGCGGACTGTAGAACATGGCACATTCGTATGCATGTAGCCTAATACTCAGAACAGTTTCTGGAGTGATCAGTGGTTTAGAAATGTTTAAAGATTAGTAAGACTTCAGTTTTATAATGCACGATTCGTGATATCACAATATATCTGTGGTTTTACATAGGACTGCAGGTACATCCTACTCAGTTGACTTTTACACTGAAAATTCAGCCTAGAGTATATATACCAGCTGTAATGGATTCAGCAGGACTGTCCTGGGAAGCTTTTCGCATGTTCTTCTGTGTCCACTCTGTGACCTCTGCAGTCAGGCTCGGAGCAGTCAGGTATGATGGCATGACTGTATCTCGCTGACGTGCACTGGGGTCCTGTTTAGAAGTCTTCTAAGATGCAGGCCTAAATTGGCTTGTAGCTAACAAGATGTATGGACAGAAAATCAGCCACAGATTGCACATGCCAGAATAGGCACTTTTTGTCGCGGTAATGGGACTAGGTGAGTATTAATGCTACTATTTTAAGAGATACTATTTCTGAGAGGGGTTATAAGGAGGCATTGTTACTGTGAAGACAGTACTATGGGGGTATCATTACTGTAAGGGGGGCACTATTTATATGTGGGTGGACCATCAATGTGTAGTGGTCATTATCACAGTGTAGGGACACTTATGCTGTGCAGGGTACTAAGCAAGGCACAATTACTGTATAGGAACACCATTACAGTGTGTGGCACAATGGTACATATTAATGTCACGTGGGCCACAACGTGAGCGCTTTTACTGTGCTGTCCAGTAAGTGGTTACTATTACTGTGTGGGGCACTATTGGGGCAGTGTCTGGCACGGATTTGTTGCAATAGAACACTCTTAAAGGGGCAGCAGGATGGGAAGTTTGTATAGAGCAGGCATCCTCAAACTGCGGCCCTCCAGCTGTTGTGAAACTACAACTCCCACAATGCCCTGCTGTAGGCTGATACCTGTAGGCTGTTCGGGCATGCTGGGAGTTGTAGTTTCGCAACAGCTGGAGGGCCGCCGTTTGAGGATGCCTGGTATAGAGAATGGGAAGGGTGGTAGAAAAGCAAGAGAAGATAAGACATGGCCAGGAGAAATCATCATGGTGAGCTGGGTCAGATGGAGGCTAAAGGGAAATGTGAAAGAAAATTGAACAACTCAATCAGAGACTATGTCATACCTGTAAGTGCTGTGTTCATTGTATTGTACTTACAGCATGATTATATTCTGGAGAATGTCGGTGTAGGCCTGGTATGTGACTGTAATAGTCACTGGCAATATTATTGCATTGTTCTCTTTGGTAGTTATATGTGGTTATGTGGAGATATTATTTGGTAAGTGTATGACTGAATTATTCGGAAATTGAGAAAGCTGATATATTGTCTGAAGAATGCAGGGTGGTGCTGGTGTGTATCTGCCTGCACATGTGAGAGTATGGAACAAGACCACTGATTTTTTTCTGTTATTTCACAAGAGCAGACAGAGAAAAAGAGAGCGGCAGAAGCTATCAGGGTACTCAGGAGTGGGCTAACTGCAGACATCAAACCACAAGAACCACACTGACTAATAGGAGCAGCAGGGCATCCCCCCTGTACAGGAAGGTCAGAGCTGCAACCTCCACAATATAGAAAGTAGGTTACTGCAGTTTGCGCCTCAGATCTCCCAGTTCAGGGGGAGGCAGAGTATTAGCTCCCCTGGCCTGCTGAAAACCTCTACAAAAGGTCCGACGTAAGCTGTACTGTTCAGATTTATATATGTCACTATGTTATTAAAGGGGTTATCCTGCTTTTACTAAGCGATGGCCTATCCACAGAGTAGGACCGGCAGGAATTGTTGATCGGCAGGAATCCAACACCATGCACCCCCTCCAATCAGCTGTTTGGGTGTAGCTCCTACACATCTCAATCCACTGTACAGTGGACGGTAGGGTTGCACCAAGTATCAAAGTCTCAATGCTTTCTCAATACTTTGATACCCATACCGGGATTGTAATTTTTATAATTACATTTTTTATTATTGTATCTAAGGTTACTTTCACACCTGCGTTAGGTGCGGATCCGTCTGGTATCTGAGAAAGACGGATCCGCACCTATAATGCAAACCATTGTATCCATTCAGAACGGATCCGTTTGCATTACCATGAACACAAAAAAAAATATATATTTTTTTTTTTCGTTCATGATAATGCAAACGGATCCGTTTTGACTTACACTGAAAGTCAATATGAGGCGGATCCTTTTTCAATTGCACCATATTGTGTCAGTGAAAACGGATCCGTCCCCATTGACTTACATTGTAAGTCAGGACGGATCCGCTTGGCTCCGCATCGTCAGGCGGACATCAAAACGCTGTAAGCAAGCGTTTTGGTGTCCGCCTCCAGAGCGGAATGGAGGCTGAACGGAGACAAACTGATGCATTCTGAACGGATCCTTATCCATTCAGAATTCATTGGGGTTAAACTGATCCGTTTTGGGCCGCTTGTGAGAGACCTGAAACGGATCTCACAAGCGGACCCAGAAACGCCAGTGTGAAAGTAGCCTAAGTTACAATCCCATCTGTAACATACAAATGAATGGCAATACCATTATCATGATCCACGCAGGGATCCATCAAGAAATTAGACTGATGCATGTTACATACCAAGATTCGGACATAAACTCAACATAAGGGTCCATTCACACGTCCGCAATTTCATTCCGCATTTTGCGGAACGGAATTGCGGACCCATTCAATTATATGGGGCAGCACGATGTGCTGCCCGGATCCGGAATTGCGGACCCGCACTTCCGGGTCCGCAATTCCGTTCCCGAAAAAAATAGAACATGTCCTATTCTTGTCCGCAATTGCGGACAAGATTAGGCATTTTCTATTAAGTGCCGGCGATGTCTGTGTTTTACGGATCCGTGGATCCGCAAAACACACACGGACGTGTGAATGGACCCTAAACGGGATTGTCAGTTTTTTTGATAATAGTGCAGCCTTGTATCAATTCACAATTCACAGTATTGGTTTAAGATAAATATGTTGTAGGAACAATTAAACTGTATCACTGATTTGTTATCCTACTTAAAACTTAACTTTTATCAGATAATATATATATAAAAAATATGTCCCACAATAATAATAGTGATGACTGCTTGGAGAAAGAAACACACAGACCTTGCTCAGGCATATAGATAAGCAAAAGTTACTAGGTACTACGTATATGTATATACCACATCAGATTACACACACACATACGTAGTCCTGTAGCATAGATAATAACACTATGGTTTAACCACTTATTATGATCACCACTCACGGTTTGATGCATGGAGGATACGTGGTCACAGTATTAAGGCAGCTTGGGTGATCAATTGGATCCGTAGTAGTCCCCTTGGTCTGCTGAAACAAATGTGGTTCCAAGTGATGTTAGGTTGCTAAGTCGCTTGAGGCAGTAGGTCAGACAGGTAGGAGAATGTCCCTGATGAGCTATTGTTCTCCTGCCTAAAAGCGGAGAGGTCTCCCGCCTATATGCGGGAGAATCACCCCCTGCGGAGCGACCCCACTTCTCGGTGGCTGTCCCTGTTATTCTGACCCTGTTGTTATCTCCTAGTGCTGGCCTGTTCAGATGTTTCTTTCAAAAGTCGTTCCTGACGCGTTTCCTCTGACAGGTGATGCTGTCAGATTCATCAGGGGTAGAGTGGATGTAGATACGGTATAATAACCGTCAGCTCAATCGCTTTTTAGGTGATGTCCCAGCTAGATTGCAGTCAAGACTAATGTCTGAAACTGCCCCCTTATATATACCGTCATATAGAAAGTGATTAGTGTGTTAATTGCCCACTTACTCTTTTTTCGCGGCGTGCGTTCCATCAGATTGGGAGCGGATCCGGAACTACGTCACTCTGCGCATGCGCATTGACTAGCAACGAGCCCCGTGGAACGCATCGCGTCAGCATCGTGCGTCTAGTCACCTAGTCCTGTTGCCTAGGACGCCGCGCGTTAGTGTGGAACGCATCGGCGTCAATTAGCCGCTCTTAGTGATGACGCGTGCTGCTATGGAACGCATAAACGTCATATTCATGCGTCAACATGATCGGGATGGAATGCTATGTACATTGCTTCTTTTCTCTTTATATACAGAAAGGACAATATCTGCGGGTCCGAAGAAATTGTACCCGGAAGGTAGACTTTTATAACCAAGCCAGTGACCTGAGAATCAGGTTTAGTCAAAGGGGATATCCCGATCGACCATTACAAAAAGCCTTTAAATCAGCATTAAATGTAGAAAGAACAGAACTACTGTCTCCTAAACAACTGACAAAATCCACAGTAGATCACACCTTCCGTATTATAGGTACCTATGATAACTATAACAGACAAGTCAGGGAAATCCTTCAAAAATACTGGGATCTGCTGCTCACTGACCCTGATATACAGGACACCCTTCCCCCCTATCCGGCAATTACATACCGCAGAGGAAGATCACTGGGGGATAGATTCGTACACAGCCACTATCTACCGATTAAAAAACCTGGAACTTGGCTGGATAGGAAACCCCTGCTTTTAGGCAGGAGAACAATAGCTCATCAGGGACATTCTCCTACCTGTCTGACCTACTGCCTCAAGCGACTTAGCAACCTAACATCACTTGGAACCACATTTGTTTCAGCAGACCAAGGGGACTACTACGGATCCAATTGATCACCCAAGCTGCCTTAATACTGTGACCACGTATCCTCCATGCATCAAACCGTGAGTGGTGATCATAATAAGTGGTTAAACCATAGTGTTATTATCTATGCTACAGGACTACGTATGTGTGTGTGTAATCTGATGTGGTATATACATATACGTAGTGCCTAGTAACTTTTGCTTATCTATATGCCTGAGCAAGGTCTGTGTGTTTCTTTCTCCAAGCAGTCATCACTATTATTATTGTGGGACATATTTTTTATATATACTTGTATCAATTCCTATCAGAAAAAAATGGCACACACACAGCGCGGCACATGCCATGTTCTCATCAGCATTGCTTTCTCCGGTGCCTTGGCCGGCCACCAATGAAAATGAGAGCGGGCTGAGGTGGGAATATGAAAATGAAAGCTGGCCGACTTGCCCTTGGGATCCCACTGCTCTGTTGTCCTCCCAGTCCTGTACAGTGAAGCCCAGTGCCCACTTGGATGAACTGGATGGTATGCGCAGACTTGCCCACTCCAACTCCTCCCACCACCACCAGCCGGTACTTGTCCTGCACCAAGCTATACTTCCAGCCAACTATGCCCAAGCAGGGATACCTGCGTAGCCATACAAATGGCCGTCGAGGGGTCTGCATATTCAGTAACAGGGCGGGGCTATAGTAACTGGCTATCTGCATATGTCAGGAGTTGGGTGAGGCCTCAGCCTTATGCTAACTAATGCTTTGAATATTCAGCAGTTGAGGGAAGAGCTGTTTTTCCTTTTCCACTGCTTCATCGCACGCTTAGGTCGTGCTTGCCTGATTATGCTAATGAGCATGGCAATACATGGCATATTATGCCTAACCTATAACACCATAATACATGCATACCTTTTAATAACAAAAGACACTAACTAGAGAGGGGAGGTAAAACGGCCAAGGCCTGATTTATTAAACAATTAACCAATACAACTTTAACTGAAACCTTTAAAAGTCTAGTCATAAACTCAGACTCCAATACCATAAATATATCAGAGTCCATCCCATCACGGGATGACTATCCTTACCTCACCCAACCTCAGGCCACGGCCCAAAATACCCTCAACAAAGGGGGCGGGCGGGAGGGGCACAAAGAATCCAGCTCAACAGGCAGGTGCAGATCAAAGGCAAGCCCAGCCTGCGGAGCTCGGACACTTATAGCCCCAAAAACTCCCACCACACCAATCAAAAACTGTCTCCAGGGCTCCGCTAACCTTCCCCGAAATCCTGGGACATCATAGGCTACTAGCCCAGACAATTGAAGGAAACTCACCAGGCAGAATTAATCTTCTGCCCAGTGACCCCACAAGAGCGGGAAACCTTTTCCTCCAAAACTGGGCTCCTAAAATAACCTCCTTGTCACCGGGCAGAAAACCCCAGTCCCCAAGGGCAGACAGCCATCAGGCAATGCCAGTATGGCCATGCGTCCCCCTCCATAATGTACAGGGTCCCTCCATGGCAATACATGGCATATTATGCCTAACCCATAACACCATAATACATGCATACCTTTTAATAACAAAAGACACTGACTAGAGAGTGGAGGTAAAACGGCCAAGGCCTGATTTATTAAACAATTAACCAATACAACTTTAACTGAAACCTTTAAGAGTCGAGTCATAAACTCAGACTCCAATGCCATATATATATATATATATCAGAGTCCATCCCATCACGGGATTACTATCCTTACCTCACCCAACCGGATCGACCTGCCTTAACAAGGCGGCGTGGGCCCCACCCAACCAACTGCTATTTCAACCATAGCCTGAAGGTTGAGGTTGAAAATATAGGCCTGCCTCTCCACTCTCTACATCGACATGTCTGAACGAAAAAACACCCAACAAAGGCATAAATTTACACATCGCCCGATTGATCCTCTTCCGCACTTTCTCCTTGAACTTCAATTCCGGGGACATAAACCAACACTGCCTGCAAATGATTTCTGAAAAGATCAGCCGAGTGCCCGGAAACAGACGGTGAAGATGTGGAAATGTCCGCTTCAACTGGAAAATTAACTCCATAGTGTCCTCACAACCTATATCATTACCACCTAAATGAACAATGATAATATCTGGGTTAGGGAAAACATCATGTAAATGCAAAACAAGGTCAACCATACCTGACCAACGAAGTCCTCTAACTCCGGCCCAGTAGATCTTGACGGCCTCTGCAGACAAGGATAGGTTCGTTCTGTAGCAGCGCTCTGCAGCCCTCCTTCTAGCCCAGTGGACAAAAGAGTGGCCCAGAATCCAGACTGTGTTTCCTGTAACTAATAAATCAAATGATTATCAAATGAGGCCTTACATATAACCGATACCTGTTAGAAGACCACCTACCAATTCTCCTTATCACCGACTCATTCAAACCTGCTTGTGCAGCCGCAGTCGCAGCTCCTATTCGGAACGAATGGGAAGAAAAGAACTTTGCACTTAGCTAAATGCTTTGGCATATTGGGTCTAGCACCACTCTAAACGGAAACTGCGACAGGGGGACAAATCATCGTGAACAAGAAAACAATCCACATTCCCCTCGGGGCGAATAGCCAAATAATGCACCACTGCTGCCATCGGACAGATCCTCTTATCCATAATAGCCCTCAATCTTATAAAACAGCCTTTACACGCCTGGTCCGTTTTAGATTTCTCACTAAACAACAACACCAATGACTCCTGAACTACCACATGCTTCAAGGCCAAACCCTCTTTCGCCCAACGAGAACGAGGTAATAACTCACCAATCCGCAAAGCCCCAAAAAATAACACAATTAAAGCTGTACAAAATAAGGACGCCCCAAACTGCGAAAACAACCTCACTAGCAACTCTGGGGAAATGGGACACCTCCCATCAGGCAAATGACCCACCGACCTATAACCTTTCAGTAATTGTTTTATCAGGAAGTAATCTGAAAATGACCCGGTCCCAAACAATTTAAGGAAAAATGACACCCCTGCTAAAATCCGACACACCAAGCTGTGTGCCAATCTCTCCTCAAACAACTGCAAACAAAACGACAACGCCAGCGACTCATTCATCACCCACGGTGATACCGATAGACCCACCGTAAACTGTTCCCCACGCAGCCACCACGTCTAAATTAGACAACACCGAATTCTCCACCCATGACTCATGCCACCTCTCAGCACACCACTGACCGCCCCAGAATGCGCCAAAACCCACACTCCCTGCCGCGTCCGTAAATAGATTCAACTGGGCCGCATCCACAAACTCCTCCTGCCACAGCGACCTACCATTAAACTCTCGCAAGAAACTCAACCAAACCAACAAGTCATCCTTTAACCCCCTGTCCAAAGATACGTGTAAACAAGGATTCCGCAATCCGGCCACCTTCAAAGCCAACTGCCTACCCATGGGCATAATCCTACAACAAAACGCCAACAAACCCAATAATGACTTAATCTCCTTAACCGTAACACTCTGACACAACAACAAACCCTTAATCAACAAAACCGCTTTCTTAACCTTATCCACCGGTAACCTAAACTCGCCAACTTCTGAATCTATCTCTATTCCTAAAAACTCAGTACAACTAGAGGGCAATACAGTCTTCTCCGCTGCCAGGGGAACACCAAACTCTTCACAAACTGCTACAAATAAAGACAGAACTTCAGCACAAACCAACGAACCAGCTGGACCAACAAACAAAAAAATCATCCAAATAATGAACTATACCCCTCTTCATAGCCCATACAGAAACCACCCACTCAATGAATGTTGAAAAAGCCTCAAAATAAAACAAGAAATAGAACAGCCCATCGGAAGGCACCTGTTAAAATAAAAGAAACCCTGAAAATGAAAACCCAAAGAATTAAACGCAGCCGGATGAATGGGGAGGAGCCGAAATGCCGATTTCACATCCGCCTTCGCCATTAAGGCTCCCCTACCAAACATCCTCACCACTGAAACCGCTGAATCAAAAGTAGTATAACAAACCTTGGTCAAAGACGTATCAATCTCATCATTCAGAGACTGACCAAAAGGATAGGATAAATAATGAATAATCCTAAACGCACCTGGTTCCTTTTTCGGCACCACCCCTAGAGGAGATAAACGAAAATCCTCAAAAGGCGGCGCCGCAAATGGGCCAGAAATCCTTCCAGCAGCAATCTCCTTCTGCAACTTCTCCACCACCATCAACGGAAACTGCTGAACTGAAGGCAAATTCTGTACCATCACGCATCCCTGTCCAGAGAAAGGAGGCAACACAAAACCCTCAGCGAAACCCTTGGTTACCAAATCAGCTATCCGCCGATTTGGAAGAATGTTTAGCCAGGGAAGCATTCTCGGCAGTTTTACCGGCGTCGATGCTTTTAAGAAGAAAATCTTTTGCCAACGGCTGTGATTGCAAATTGGCTCTTTTAAAACACCTGGACATCGGGTGACTTGCTCTGCAAAACCCACATTCATGCTTATACTTACAGCTGGCAGGCCATTTGCACTGCGACTCGTTATAAGCAAAGCAGAGACCCCTTTTCATGACACCACCAGCCGGAGACAGTCTTTGACTGGCCACCGGCAGCTTCTGGGGCACCAATAAATTCAGCCACAAGCCAACATCCTTGGTGCCCCATTGTAACTTCGGATAAACCGCCAACTTCTCCCTAAAGTTCTCGTCATACTGAAACCAGCCAAGCATTCAAAATTCCTATACGCCTCTAACACAATATCCACATGCTGAAACAGCCCAGAGCATTTTTCAGGACAACGTTCCCCCAAAACACCTGCAAAAATACTGAATGCTTGCAACCAGTTATTAAAAGAGCGAGGAATCGGACGGCGCCTATCCTCCTCTAATCTCTCATCCTTGCGCTCCAATTTTGAAACAAATTCCTTAGAGGCCGGGAGGAGAGATAAAATATCAACATAATCACCATTCCAAATTTTTTCTTTGACAGCTGTGGATAAATGAAACCCTAAAGGAGATACGGCACAAGGCAGAACTTCTTTAAAACAATTTTCAGCAATACCTTTCCCTTTTTCTAAAACTGGTAAACGCTGAACTGAAAGCGGCTCAACAATACTGCCAGCCTCTCCACCCCCAGCCCCCTCAGCTGCGAGCTAAGCAGAAGCAACATTATGCAAGACAGACTCGGAAGCAGGGATCTGAGGAGGGGGGGTAGCCGAGGACCGAGCAATCAGACACTCAAGAGAGGACAACACTTTAGACAAGGAAGAGATTACAGGGGCAAGCTGTGCAGCCGACCACTCACTCGACATAGGAACCGATCCAGGCTGAGGCGCTGCAGCAGCATTAGAAACTTCAACTTGCGATCCGGACGAGAATTCCTGCTGTCCTTGAAGAAGGCTCCCCTCATGATCCGCCGGTCCCCCCAGACCCTGCGACCCGTTACCACAGGTACGCAGAGAGGGGTCAGAAACCGGCATGCAGCTCTTCCTGCTGTCCCCTGACGCTGCCGAACCTTGACCTGACGTTCCCGGCGTACTCTCGCGGCATCCTCTCGCGAGACCAGCGCCAGCACATCTCCGATCCTGCTGCCGCGCTTGCTCAGAAGTGGCTGGGGAGAACTTCCTCTTCTGGGTCCTCTGCCTTAGGTTCTTGCGGGATCCCGGAGCCACCGCCTCCCCTCGCAACTCCCGTAGCTGTACCGGACCATTGCTCCGCACCACTCCAACCGGGACGTCACCAGCAGCTTCTCCACCATCCTGGGAAAACCCGACAGCCGTAAAAGATGCCTCCTCCGCTGGCTGGAACAAGGGGGCACAAAGCTGAAGCAGGCATTCTTGAATCCACGCCGGGGCACCCGCTTCCGAGCACGAGAGGAGAGCTCCTCCATCAGGAAATCCATTGTAAGGTAACAGCGAAACCAGGCACAAAGAATCCGGCTCCACAGGCAGGTGCGGATCAAAGGCAAGCCCAGCTTGCGGAGCTTGGACACTTATAGCCCCAAAACCTCACACCGCACCAATCAAAAACTGTCTCCAGGGCTCCGCTAACCTTCCCCGAAACCCTGGGACATCATAGGCTACTAGCCCAGCCAATTGAAGGAAACTCACCGGGCAGAATTAATCTTCTGCACAGTGACCCCACAAGAGCGGGAAACCTTTTCCCTCCAAAACTGGGCTCCTAAAATAACCTCATTGTCACCGGGCAGAAAACCCCAGTCCCCAAGGGCAGACAGCCATCAGGCAATTCCAGTATGGCCATGCGTCCCCATCCATAATGTACAGGGTCCCTCCAGGTTGTTAATGAGGGAGGGATGGGCCCCTTTCTCCCAACACTTCAACTATTAGCAGTCACGTGAACAGCTGTTACCTCACCTCCCGGCATCAGCAGCCTATGGTAGAACATCTTGGGTAACCATGTGGCTTCAGAGCAACAGGAGATCTCCCCAAAATAGGTATGCTCCTCCTCTGCTGACAAGTGACCACCCCCCACCTCAACTCCAAACACCCCCAGGAGAGGAGACTTCAGATCTCCTCCCACAGGAAACCACCCCACTGACAGGAGACCACCTCACACTGCAGATGAATCACTCCCACTAACATGAGACCACCCCCTACTTTAGGTGAATCCTCCCCCACTGACAGTAGACCACCCCCCACCACAGGTGAATACGCCATTGAAACGAGGCTGGCCACTGCCACCAGTGAGGGGTGATTGTCAGGGAGAGAGCAGAGTGGTGCGATGTGCAAGCAGAAGGTTCTGCCTGATTTTGATGACCTGCACAGCAGCCAGTCACCATCATAGAGGAACATTGGGATTATTGTGACTCATTAACCCCAATGTTCCTATTATGTGAGATAACTGACGGGGGTGACTTATTTATGTGATGCACATGGTGTTATTAAATTAGTACCTCCTTGTAACTCACATTAATAGTACTGTATATTCCTGCGTATAAGACTACTTTTTAACACATGAAAATCTTCTCAAAAGTCGGGGGTCGTCTTATACGCCGGGTATGGCGGGCGCTGCAGTGCCAGGAGGCCCGAATTATCAACAGAGAGAGCCCGGGCTATTGCCTTGTATCCCCAGCAGCTGAGAGCTGCGATGTAACCCACGGCATATGCCCCCCCTGCGCTGTACCTTGTATACCGCCCCCTGCTCTGTACCTTGTATGCCTCCTCCCTGCTCTGTACCTTGTATGCTCCTTGTACCGCCATCCTCCCGGCCGCTCGCATCTCGCTCCTACGCATGTGCGAGATTTCATGCGCCGAGCGTAGATACACGGGATCCTCACGGCCGCTCGCATCTCGCTCCTGCGCATGTGCGAGATCTCCGTGCGGCGTATCTAAGTGCGGCGCAGATGTGCATATGTGAATGTGAATATGAAGAATAACATAACAAAAACATGTTCAGGGTATAGGTGGCACATGTTTAGGGTCTGGGAGGCAGGGAGGGGGGACAAGGAAGGTGGTGGGATGCAGGGATGGTGGTGATACCATGGGATGGCGGTGGTACCTAGGGATGGTGGTGGGATGCAGGGATGGCAGAGGTAACCCAGGGATGGTGGTGGGATGCAGTAATGTACTGCTGTGTGTTGAAAAAGGGGTAGTCTTATACGGCGAGTATATCCCAAACTCTATATTTTCAGTGTAAAAGTTGGGGGTCGTCTTATACGCCCAGTCGTCTTATACGCCGGCATATACGGTAAATAACCCCATCAAGTACCTCCTCACTTAATGGTCAACATGGGGTTAATATGAGGTACATTATGGGGTTATTTACTATGAACACGAGGAACATGGAGGTACTAAATTAATAACGCCACGAGCCTCACATAAATAATATGTGACCCCATCAGTTATCTCACCAACAACATTGGGGTTATCAAACCAAATTGATGAAACTATGTGCCTCACATTAATAGTAAGTGCCCCCATCAAGTACCTCCTCACATAATGCCAAATAAAAAAATACTCATGCATTAACCCCTTGTTGCACGGCAATATGGGGTTATTGTGTGGGTATTTTTTGCGTTGAATTAGTATTGAGCATCGCAATACTTTTCTTGGTATCAAAATCTTACAAAAAATTCCTGTATCATGACGGCTCTAGTGGTGGTTGCCGGTTACTACAGTACTGTGCTCAGTCCACTGCACAATTGACGGGACTGACTGCTGGTGACAGATCTACAGTCGTGGCCAAAAGTTTTGAGAATGACAAAAATATTAGTTTTCACAAAGTTTGCTGCTAAACTGCTTTTAAATCTTTGTTTCAGTTGTTTCTGTGATGTAGTGAAATATAATTACACGCACTTCATACGTTTCAAAGGCTTTTATCGACAATTACATGACATTTATGCAAAGAGTCATTATTTGCAGTGTTGTCCCTTCTTTTTCAGGACCTCTGCAATTCGACTGGGCATGCTCTCAATCAACTTCTGGGCCAAAAACTGACTGATAGCAACCCATTCTTTCATAATCACTTCTTGTTGTTTGTCAGAATTAGTGGGTTTTTGTTTGTCCACCCGCCTCTTGAGGATTGACCACAAGTTCTCAATGGGATTAAGATCTGGGGAGTTTCCAGGCCATGGACCCAAAATGTCAACGTTTTGGTCCCCGAGCCACTTAGTTATCACTTTTGCCTTATGGTACGGTGCTCCATCGTGCTGGAAAATGCATTGTTCTTCACCAAACTGTTGTTGGATTGTTGGAAGAAGTTGCTGTTGGAGGGTGTTTTGGTACCATTCTTTTTTCATGGCTGTGTTTTTGGGCAAAATTGTGAGTGAGCCCACTCCCTTGGATGAGAAGCAACCCCACACATGAATGGTCTCAGGATGCTTTACTGTTGGCATGACACAGGACTGATGGTAGCGCTCACCTTTTCTTCTCCGGGCAAGCCTTTTTCCAGATGCCCCAAACAATCGGAAAGAGGCTTCATCGGAAAATATGACTTTGCCCCAGTCCTCAGCAGTCCATTCACCATACTTTCTGCAGAAGATCAATCTGTCCCTGATGTTTTTTTTGGAGAGAAGTGGCTTCTTTGCTGCCCTTCTTGACACCAGGCCATCTTCCAAAAGTCTTCGCCTCACTGTGCGTGCAGATGCGCTCACACCTGCCTGCTGCCATTCCTGAGCAAGCTCTGCACTGATGGCACTCCGATCCCGCAGCTGAATCCTCTTTAGGAGACGATCCTGGCGCTTGCTGGACTTTCTTGAACGCCCTGAAGCCTTCTTAACAAGAATTGAACCTCTTTACTTGAAGTTCTTGATGATCCTATAAATTGTTGATTGAGGTGCAATCTTAGTAGCCACAATATCCTTGCCTGTGAAGCCATTTTTATGCAACGCAATGATGGCTGCACGCGTTTTTTTGCAGGTCACCATGGTTAACAATGGAAGAACAATGGAAGAACATTTTAACCCAATCAGCCTGACATAATGATCTCCAGCCTTGTGCTCGTCAACATTCTCACCTGAGTTAACAAGACGATTACTGAAATGATCTCAGCAGGTCCTTTAATGACAGCAATGAAATGCAGTTTTTTTTGGGATTAAGTTAATTTTCATGGCAAAGAAGGACTATGCAATTCACCTGATCACTCTTCATAACATTCTGGAGTATATGCAAATTGCTATTATAAAAGCTTAAGCAGCAACTTTTCCAATTTCCAATATTTATGTAATTCTCAAAACTTTTGGCCACGACTGTATATCTGAACAACTGGTCCGTAGGGGTGTGGGGTGTTAGACTCCTGCCAATCTGAAGTTAGGCCATCATGTACTAAAAGCTGGACAACCCCCTCATATAATAATGCATATTATTATTATTATTACATGATGATCAGGACTCCTGTCGTATTGACGTACAAACTATGTCAGACATATATGGAAATATTCTCCTGTAAAGGCAATCTCCGAACGTATGCGGACTGATAAAATATGTCACAGTTTTGACATTTTAGTGCTGCATCCCCTTCTCAGTTTTGCCTGTGCAGTGACCCAAACTGGCAGGGATTGGGAGTGGATTAACACTGGTTGCACATGCTTAAAGACACAGTTTAAAGAGCCTCTGTCTGTATGTCCACCCTATTAAACCAAGCATACTGCCTAGTAGGGTTGATCATGCTGACTAAAACCATACCTTTCTTTTGTCTGTATGTTGGACAGCACCAGGGGTCAGGGCTGAATCCAAAAGGAGTACAGCGTTTGTAACACCCCTGTGCTCTGCACACTTAACACTCCCTTTGATTGACAGGGTTAGAGATTAGCATGGTGATGTACTGTGGGATGCCACCACCTGCCACTCTCCTAATATGGATTTTTTTTTAAAATTTAAGGGGATCTTGTTATATAGCTCCAAAGCTGCCCTTAACATCTGCTGCAAGACTGTGGGGAAAAAAATGCGTCATACCTCATAATTAGGGATGAGTGAATCGACTTTGGATGAAACATAAAACTTCATTTGAATACTGTACGGAGCGAGACTTTGTGAACTTCGGTTCTTCTGAGCCAATACATTCTTATACTGTACGGAGTATTAGAATACTCGCTCCGTACAGTATTAAAACGTTTTATGTGAATCGATTTCGGATGTTTGATCCGAAGTTGATTCGCTCATCCCTACTCATAATAAACAGATGGAACCAGAAATGGCTAACAGACTATTTTTATGTCTATAGCAAATAATAAAGGTATGGCAGCACACCATTACACATGCAAACAATAGAACTAGGGATTATTCTAGATTAAAGTGGTACTGTACCTATAAAATGGAAGCCCTTTGCGCGCATTTTTTATCAAATGTGTGTCGAGCCCAACGTCAAGGTGGCTTCTGCAGATGGGTACCTAACTAACAGAACTGCCTCTTTTGGGTCTAAACTAAGCCTACAATGTTCAGGGAGTTATAGGAACCAGCTATATTTATACTCTGCTCAGAAGCCCTGAGCAGATGGGCGGTGGTTGCTCAATCTAAAGGAAGGAGCTACCCTCCAAACATACTGCTACAAAATTTAGAATAACACATCCAAAGTCACAGGTGCACATCCATATATCTAGCATACAGACAGCAAACAAAAAGCATATGGCAGCTAGTGATGGATGAACATTGGCCGGGATGGTTCTCGAATGCGATTTATATGTTTGCGAACTTCAAGTTTGCGGCGGGCCCCATTCACTTTAATGGCAGACGAACCTGAAAAACCTTCAGCTCATATTTGCAGCCAGCAAACACTTACTAGAAGTACACAAATAGTCCCACAACATGGACAGTGATATACCAAAGGGGGATCATTGCAAAAATTCCCACAAAAAATATGTATTTTAATCAGGGGCCATTTTTAATGCGTCTTAAAGGGAAATTCTCAAAAATGTGCCCTGCTGGAGCCTAGAATTTTTTTTATTTCCTATTGGTTTGATGTAAACAAATATGCAGCACTCCATGTTTTTGTATCCTGCAGAGTCTATTAAAAAAAATGCATACGTTAATGTCAATTTTATTTCCACCATGGAACTGTATGGTGAACGGACGCCACTGTACGGCATCAGTCTGATGCATCTGTTAACGCATACATTTTTGGTATGCATTAAATGGATGGCAAAAATAGGATGTGAACCCAGCCCTAGTATCAGAATAAGCACCAGTACAAATCGGAGCAGCGTGGCGGAGAGGGGAGGCTGCCATGTACTGACAGAGCGCTAACTGGTCCTGGTGGTCAGGGATGAGGACTGTGTTTCCCAAGGATCATTTTCTACTGGGAAATACAGGGCACAGTATAATACACTAGAATCTATATAATATAAAGATATTATCCCTACCCCCGAATGATAATACAATTAGGTGATCATTTATTATATAGAAATACGTCTATGTTAGGCGTATTTCTGACACAGATTGTGGCGCAAAGGTCCTTAGCACCGCAATCTGCTTTTTTTTTCTGCTCATGCCAGGTCTAAAAAAGGATGGCGTGGGCAGGCAAAGCGAAAAAATTATGGCCATCCAGATATTGGATACCACCTCCACACATTGACCGGAAAACACCTCTGCACAGTGACGGGATGAGAGCATAAGAGGGCACAGTACAGAAAAAAATGACTAGGTGCACTGCACAGGGTGTAGTAAGAGGGCACTATTCAGGGTATAAGTATCACGGTCGGCGTGACTATCACATACGTGACGCAGAGGGAGGGAACAAGGAAGGCCCTGCCCAAGTGAGAGGGAAGGTGGTGACCCCTGACTCACCTAGCGGCTGGCACCTGGCTGCCCTGACGTCCCTAGACGGGTTCCTCACCCGTACGCCGATCACGTGCCTAAAGCCCTGGCTTTCCCTAAGCTGAGCCCTAGATAGTGAACAGGGCGGTGGGAACACTAGTCCGCACCACTAGCTCTAAAGGAAAACACCAAGGGAAGGACAGACAATACAAACTCAACATATAATCCCAGGTGGGCGACAACAGGAGACAACAAGAAGCCCAACAGGGATCCGGAGGGTAGCACTCTGGAACGACAACCAGGATTCACAACTCCAGTGGGTCAGTATAGATGTCCAGGCAGGAAGCTCTATAACTGGCAACTAGAGAAGAGTGAGGGGAGAATATAAGGAGGTTGGGAGTGGCAGACAAGAAACAGCTGAGGAGGAGAAGCTACGGATCCCTGATTGAGACAAAAAGGATAGCAAGGCAAACACAGAAAACAATCACTAAGAAACAACGTGATCTTTAGATATAGAGCGCGCAGCCACCCGCTGCGACCTCCTGACCCCGGGTATAACGGAGTCAGACGTGGCTCTTGATACCCTCGTGACAGTACCCCCCCTTTCACGAGGGGCCTCCGGACACTCAGGACCAGGTCTCTCCAGATGAGAGGCATGGAAAGCCTGAATTAACCTGTTGGCGTTTACCTCTGACGCTGGAACCCACATTCTTTCCTCGGGACCGTAACCCCTCCAATGCACCAGATACTGAAGAGAGCGGCGGACCCGACGAGAATCAACAATTCTGGCTATTTGAAACTCCAGATTACCATCCACAATAACAGGAGGAGGTGGCAGCGGTGATGGTTCTAGAGGTGGAACATACTTCTTGAGTAACGATTTATGGAAGACGTTATGGATCTTAAAAGTCTGAGGTAGCTCCAGGCGAAAAGCCACAGGGTTAATGACGGCTACTATTTTATAAGGACCAATGAACCTAGGGACCAGTTTCCAAGAGGGAACCTTCAACTTAATATTCCTAGTAGACAACCACACATAGTCATTCACCCCTAGGTCCGGACCTGGCGACCGTTTCTTATCGGCCATGCATTTATATTTACCACTCATCTTTTTCAAGTTAACTTGCACCTTCTGCCATACCGAAGAAAGAGATGAAGAAAACCTTTCCTCTTCGGGAACCCCAGAAGACCCCCCCTCTTTGAAAGTACAAAATTGGGGATGAAAACCGTATGCACCAAGGAATGGTGACTTGCCAGTGGACTCCTGATAATGATTATTTATGGCAAACTCAGCTAACGGTAAATATGATGACCACAACTCTTGGTTTTCAGACACAAAACACCTTAAATATGTTTCTAGGTTTTGGTTGGTACGCTCAGTCTGTCCATTCGACTGAGGATGGAAAGCTGAGGAAAAGGACAAGTGTACCCCCAAACGGGAACAAAAAGCTTTCCAAAACTTAGAAATAAACTGAGTTCCCCGATCCGAAACCACATCAGAAGGGACCCCGTGAAGCTTCACGATTTTACTGATAAACACCTGAGCAAGAGTTTTAGCATTAGGAAGTGCGGGTAGCGCAATAAAGTGTACCATTTTGCTAAACCTGTCTACTACTACCAAAATAACTGTTTTACCCGCAGACAACGGTAAGTCAGTGATGAAATCCATTGACAGATGTGTCCATGGCCTATTGGGGATAAAAAGAGGCAATAAAGACCCTGCTGGACGTGTATGAGAGACTTTCGCGCGTGCACAAGTAGAGCAAGTAGACACGAAATCTATTACATCCTGACGCAACCTTGGCCACCAAAAACGACGAGATAATAGCTCCAAGGTTGCTTTACTACCCGGGTGCCCAGCAAGTGCCGAATTATGATGTTCTTTTAATAATTCAAGACGCAGGTTTAACGGTACAAACAATTTCTCTGAGGGGCACCTTTCCCTCTAGAACAGAATGTACAGCAGAGACAACCACTCCTTTTTGTAAAATAGGTACCGGATCACTAGCATTACCCCCTCCAGGGAAACTACGAGATAACGCGTCTGCCTTGGTATTTTTTGCCCCAGGACGATAGGTGATTACAAAGTTAAATCTGGTAAAGAATAGCGACCACCTAGCTTGTCTAGGGGTGAGACGCTTAGCCGATTCTAGGTACAGAAGGTTTTTGTGATCCGTAATCACCGTGACGGGGTGGATTGCTCCCTCTAAGAAGTGACGCCACTCTTCAAGCGCCAGCTTAATCGCCAACAGTTCCCTATTTCCAACATCATAGTTCTTCTCTGCAGAAGATAATTTTTTGGAAAAGAAAGCGCAAGGGCGCCATTTGCCAGGAGACGGACCCTGAGACAATACAGCCCCCACTCCCACCTCTGACGCATCTACCTCAACAATAAAAGGCTGGGAGACATCAGGTTGAATTAGAACAGGTGCCGAGGTAAACCTCTCTTTTGGAGAGGAAAATGCATTTTTAGCGGCGTCAGACCATTTAGAAAAATCAGTCCCCTTCCTAGTCATGTCGGTAAGGGGTTTAACGATCACTGAATAATTTTTAATGAACTTTCTATAGAAATTTGCGAAACCCAAAAACCGTTGTAGGGCTTTAAGGTTCTCAGGAAGATCCCAATCTAAAATTGCCTGGACCTTCCCAGGATCCATACGGAAACCTGAAGCAGATAATAGATATCCCAGGAACTGTATTTCCTGAACGGCGAAGACACATTTTTCAATTTTCGCATATAATTTATTCGTCCGTAGGACCTGCAGTACTTGCCTGACATGCACCTCATGTGTTTTCAGATCAGCCGAATAAATTAAGATATCATCTAGGTATATGACTACAAACCTGCCGATGAGATGACTAAAAATATCATTAACGAAATGTTGGAAGACAGCGGGGGCATTGGTCAGACCGAAAGGCATAACTAGATTTTCATAATGCCCCTCAGGTGTGTTAAAAGCTGTCTTCCACTCATCCCCTTCCCTGATACGAATCAGATTGTAGGCCCCCCTAAGATCAAGTTTGGAGAACCACCTAGCACCCGCAATCTGATTAAAAAGGTCAGGAATGAGAGGAAGAGGGTATGGGTCTCGGATGGTTATCTGGTTTAGCTCACGGAAATCTAGGCAAGGACGCAGGCCCCCATCTTTCTTTTTAACAAAGAAAAACCCTGCAGCCACGGGTGAAGAAGAGGGTCTGATGTGTCCCTTAGCCAGACTCTCGGAGATATAATCTTTCATGGCTTGTCTCTCGGGACCTGAAAGATTATACAACCTGGACTTGGGTAATTTTGCACCGGGAATCAGGTTAACCGGGCAATCATAAGGACGATGAGGTGGTAGCTTCTGACAACCCTTTTCAGAAAAAACGTCCTCAAAGTCCGAAATAAATGTAGGTAGGGAAGCTATGGAGGCGATTAAGCAATTGTTATTTAAGCAATTCTCTCTGCAATGCTCACTCCACTCCAATATCTCCCTGGCCTGCCAATCCACCACTGGATTGTGCGCTACCAACCAGGGAAGACCCAATACCACAGGAGAGGGAAGGCCCTCCAGAACATAACATGAAAGACACTCATTATGGTGGTCCCCTACCCGAAGGTGTAAATTATGAACAATGTGGGTGAGGTTTCTCTGAGACAGAGGAGCCGAATCTATAGCGAATACGGGAATAGGTCTCTGCAGCGTACAGAGAGACAAACCCATAGTGCGGGCAAAATGGGCATCTATCAAATTTACCCCTACTCCACTGTCTAGAAAAAAAGAAATAGACTCTGTCTTAACACCAAAAACAATAACCGCTGGTAACACAAATTGAGATGTTCGTATGGAGGAAACGTATACCCCCCGGCTGACATCCTCCGCACAGCCTGGGGTTAGTAGTTTTCCGACGGTCTTTTGTTTTTGAGAAAGGAGGGACAGACATTAATGAAATGACCCTTCCCCCCACAGAAAAAACAAGTCCCCCCCCCTACGGCGAACCTCAGGAGGACGGACCTGACGAGAAATTCCGCCTAGCTGCATAGGCTCATCTAAGTCAGTACAGACTAATTGTTGCTTGGGAGAGGTAACCAATTGCTCAGGAATTTTCGATCTCTCCCTAAGACGCCTATCTATTCTGATAGAGAGGGACATAACAGCATCAAGGGAAATGGGGGTCTCATACAGCGCCAGTGCATCCTTAACCCTTTCAGATAACCCAGAGCAGAACTGACTCCTGAGAGCCGGGTCGTTCCACTGAGTATCCGTAGCCCACCTACGGAACTCTGAGCAATATTCCTCTGCTGACCGATCTCCCTGTAGGAGTCTCCGTAACTTCGACTCAGCCAGGGCGACTCGGTCAGGGTCATCATATATGAGACCCAAAGCCCCAAAAAATCCCTCCACTGACCGGAGAGCCTGGGAACCAGGGGGTAACGAGAACGCCCAGGATTGTGGGTCCCCCTGAAGCAGGGAAATGACAATCCCTACCCACTGTTCTTCATTACCTGAGGAGTAAGGGCGCAACTTAAAGTATAATTTGCAGGCCTCACGGAACGTCGCAAATTTGTCCCTTCCCCCAGAAAATCTGTCAGGAAGAACAACCTTGGGTTCTGTAACTACCTGGTTACCCATAGCAACCGCTGGGGGTGCGGTCTGCTGCATTTGCTGCTGTTGTTGGAGGACAGACGACTTCAATCCTGCCACCTCCAAAGACAGGCCTTGAAGCTGTTTTGCCAAGGCAGCAATAGGATCCATATTGGATTCTAAGTAGAGAAAAAAAAACAACAAAACAATTTATTTTATTTTATTTTTTCTCAAAAAGTAAAGGCCAGTTATAATATCACGGTCGGCGTGACTATCACATACGTGACGCAGAGGGAGGGAACAAGGAAGGCCCTGCCCAAGTGAGAGGGAAGGTGGTGACCCCTGACTCACCTAGCGGCTGGCACCTGGCTGCCCTGACGTCCCTAGACGGGTTCCTCACCCGTACGCCGATCACGTGCCTAAAGCCCTGACTTTCCCTAAGCTGAGCCCTAGATAGTGAACAGGGCGGTGGGAACACTAGTCCGCACCACTAGCTCTAAAGGAAAACACTAAGGGAAGGACAGACAATACAAACTCAACATATAATCCCAGGTGGGCGACAACAGGAGACAACAAGAAGCCCAACAGGGATCCGGAGGGTAGCACTCTGGAACGACAACCAGGATTCACAACTCCAGTGGGTCAGTATAGATGTCCAGGCAGGAAGCTCTATAACTGGCAACTAGAGAAGAGTGAGGGGAGAATATAAGGAGGTTGGGAGTGGCAGACAAGAAACAGCTGAGGAGGAGAAGCTACGGATCCCTGATTGAGACAAAAAGGATAGCAAGGCAAACACAGAAAACAATCACTAAGAAACAACGTGATCTTTAGATATAGAGCGCGCAGCCACCCGCTGCGACCTCCTGACCCCGGGTATAACGGAGTCAGACGTGGCTCTTGATTCCCTCGTGACAATAAGGGGGCACAGTACAGGGTGGGGGCACAGTCACATAACCCTGTGATATTAGAAGGTACTTATGGTGAATGCGGTTCATTCGCCACCATAATGAGAAGCAGAGGAGTAAGACAGGGATGTGATTATGTGGCTAGAGATAAAAAATTTAACTGTCGGCCAGTACAGGCCCCAAAAATTAGCCAATAGGCATTCACCTGACAGCAAAGAACTTTGGATTCTGGAGGTACATTAGGCGGTCACAGGATAAATATGTAACTGTCTGCCAGTACAGGCCACAAAAATTTTGCATTCAACGGACATAAAAGGCCTTTTATGCCGTTGTATTTACCTAAGACAGGGACCATGATTTGTTCTGGGTGGTGGCAGATATTTGTGGGCTGTCATGAGGAAATTCAATCAAACGTGGTCGACTCGTCACATGTGTTGAATTCCTCCGAGATCCATGCCTCATTCATTTTGAAAAATGTGAGGTAGTCCACACTGTCGTGAGCTAGGCGAGTGCGCTTGTCGGTCACGATCCCCCCCCCCTGCTGCGCTGAATGTCCTTTCGGACAGGACACTGGATGAGGGGAAATCCAGTTCCATGGCAAATTGTGCCAGCTCTGGCCACAGGTCGAGCCTGCACACCCAGTAGTCCAGGGGCTCATCGCTTCTCAGTGCGTCCACATCGGCTGTTAACCCGATGTAGTCAGACACCTGTCGGTCTAGGTGTTCCCTGAGGCTGGATCCGGAGGACGGCTGTCGATGAGTTGACTGCAAGAATGATCTCATATCCGAAGTGACCAACACATCTTTAAAACGCCCTCTTCCTGCATGCGCTGTTGGATTGGTACCCACAACTGTTTCTCTGAGTGGACATTCCTCTGCCAGTGCCCTCAAAAGCAGTATGCAGCATTTCTCGAAGCAAGGCCTGGAAGTGCTGCATTTTGACAGGCTTCTGTGATGGTGGTAACATTTCCGCCATTTTGTGTTTGTACCGGGGGTCTAAGTACGTTGCCAACCAGTATTGGTCCTTGCCCTTTATGCTTTTTAAACGGGGGTCCCTTTTCAAACACTGGAGCATGAAGGCCCCCATTTGCACTAAGCTGGAAGCGGTGGAGTGGCCTGGCTCCTGCTCATCATCCAGGATAATGTCGTCCTCGTTCTCCTCCCCCCAGCACGGACAACACCAGGAATCCCAGAAAAGTTTAACGCATGCTCTTCTTGCTCCTCCACCCCTGCACCATCCTTCTCTGACTCCTCTTCAGACTTTTGTTGTTGACTTGTCTCAGATGGAGTAGCCCCCCCTGGGAATTCATCCAGCATTGCGACTTCCTCATCGTCTTGCTCCTGCTCCTCAACGGCTTGATCAATGACATGATGCAATGCACGCTCCAGAAAGAAGGCGTAAGGTACGATGTCACTGATTGGGCCCAGGCTGCGACTGACCAGTTTGGTGATCTCATCAAGTCTGCATGCGTTGTGCATGAGCAGCCACTGGCGCGGTGAAAAAAAAACTATCTCCCCAGAACCTGTCCTGCCGCAGAGTTCGTATAGGTAGTCGTTAACTGCACGTTTCTGCTGGAGCAGCCTATCAAGCATATACAAGGTGGAGTTCCATCGCGTCGGGCAGTCGGAAATCAGACTTCTGACGGGCCATGGCCGTGTAAGATCTTCTAAAATGACCGAGAATTTCCTGGCCTGCCGCAAGATGTCCTAGACCCCAGGGTATTTGACAATGAATCGCTGCACGACTAAGTTCAGGATGTGTGCCATTTTGCCCTGTTTTAGCGTGCTCAGCAGATTGGCACCGTTGTCGCACCACTTTAGCAACTGTCAAATTGAGTGGAGTTAGCCACTGATCGGTCTGTAACCGCAAAGCTGAAAGGAGTGCAGGACCGGTGTGGCTCTTGGCTTTCAGGCACAACAGACGGCAACGTCTCACAGCACAGCATGGCAACGTCTCACCTGGCTTGTCGAATAGGTTCTGGGGAGCTTGGGGGGTGCAGCATAAGAGACGGTAGCAGTGGAAAAGGAGTAGTCAGCCGAGAAGAAGAGGGAGGATGGAGTAGGAGGAGGAGAAGAGGCAGGCCTGCATGCAATCCGTGACGGTAACACCAAATCCACACAGGTGCCACGGGTTGCATGCTAGATGGCCGTCAGAAGAAGTAAAAGTTACGTACCTTTCTTGCCCCTGTTTGCTAGACCACGTGTCTCTGGTCAGATGTATCTTGGCACCGACACTGTGTGCCAGAAATACATTCACTTGCCGGTGAATGTGGCCATATAGCTCTGGGATGCCCTTCTGGGAGAAATATTTCCTTCTGGGGACCTTCCATTGCGGTGTTACTATGGCCACAAATTTTCTAAAGGCCTCCAAGACCACCAGTTTTTTATGGCAGTAGTTGGGGGCTAGCAGTTCTGACAAGCCAGCGGTCAGCCGTTGGGCAAGAGGGTTATCCGGTGTCATCATCTTTTTTTCGTTCTAACATTTGGGGCAAGGAGACCTGCCTTTTGCCACATGAACGCAACAACGGCACGGTGGAAGGTGGAGTGGTGGACAACTGGGAGGAGAGAGGAGAAGAGGCAGGATGGGGAGCGCTGGGAGTGTGGCTTTGTGGGTTCTGATGGTGTTGCTCCTACTGGGCTCGGTGATGGGAGGCCACGTGCCTTCTTAAGGCGGTCGTCCCTAGGTGAGTATTGGGCTTACCGCGACTTATGCGTTGACAGCACAGGCTACAGATGGCAACACTATTTTCAGCAGCGCACACGTTAATAAAAGCCCACACTGCGGAGCCATGTGCCAGCATCCTGGGAGCCCCAGATGTGACCGTGCATGGTGGATGGCTTGTTCCAGATACATTAGCAGTCTGCTTTTTGCCTCCTGTGCACTCATTTCTGCCTGCTTCTCCTCCTTCTCCTCCCTATCTGCTGCTCCGTCTCTCCCTCTGAACTCCCCTCCTCTTTCTCTCTTGTGGGCACCCACATGACGTCATCATTGGATTCGTCACCTTCACCAGCACTGACATTAGAGATCTCGGAGTAGGCAGCAACAGGGGGACCACCCTCCTTGGGCTGATCTGGGTACTGTCGTCAGACTGCTGGGGGGCGACCATTGATGCCTCCTCTTCCTGATCTGATGCCAATAATGGCTGCGCATCGGTATGGTCTTGTAATGGATGGGAAAATAATTCCTCCGACTCGAGCGGAGGGGATATGGTGGTGGTGGTGTCTTTGGGGGTGCACACAGCAGAGAGTGAAGAGGGTACAGATAGAGAGGATGAGGAGGGTGCAGAAGCGGAAGGCAGAGTGAGCCACTCAACCAAGTCTGGTGCGTCCTTTGACGTAATCGCACGCACCTTCTGCAACTTCCCACTTAGGCTGTGGCCTGGTGCTCCTTCCCGACTTCCTACCACCTCTGCGTAATGGCCTGCCTCTTCGTCTGCCTGTCATTTTCAAAATGACCCTGTGACAAAAGTCCCTATAGAAGAGCAGTATTTTTGGAAGAAGGTATATCGCACTCAGTTTTTTTGGGGGGCAACTGGTTAATCACACCAGTAGAAATTATTTCTTCAAATAGTGTTTTTCACTCTGTGTAAATGCGGTAATGCAGCAAAACCGCAGACAAATGCTGCACTACCAAAATGCACTATATAGAAAGTATATTATTGGTATATAACCCTCCCTCGATTAGTTTTTTGCGGGTGAAACTGGTAAATCACACCAGTATAAATTATTTGTTCCAATAGCGTTTGGCACTCTGTGTGGCTGCAGTATCGCAGCAGAACCGCACACAACTGCTGCAGAATCAGTGCTCCAGACAAAAAAAAAATTCTAATAAAATAACCAGGAGCCATTAATTCCTAAACTAAAAAATGTAGTCGCCAAATTTAAAATGCATATAATTAAAAAAAGGACTTGACGGAGAAGATGAGACTCAGGTCACAGTAGTGAGCCAGCTCTACTTGTATAGGAGAATACAGCACCACATACCCCTCACATCCAGTGACATCTTTTGGGGGACAAGGTGAATTGCGCGGTTTAGATTTTTTTTTTTTTCTATTACGGCCTTCACCAGAGTGGAAATATTTTTTTATATTTTAATAGTTCACACTTTTTCGGATGTGGCTATACATAATATGTTTATTTTTTATTGTTTGTAAATTTTATATGTAAAATTGGGAAAGGGCACGATTTAAACTTTTAGTATTTTCGTGTTTTGTTGTATTTTTTTTTACTTTTTTTTTTTGCTTTTTATTTAATAACCATTTCCCCCCTTAGGGGCTATAACATGGATCTTTTCCTCCATTGTCCTATTCACCCTATTAGAGCTGTATAAGGGTGACTAGAACTTCACACTCTCCCTGCTGCCCTGTGCATAGTACACACAGCAGCAGGGAGATTACCATGGCAGCCAGGGCTTCAGTAGCGTCCTGGCTGCCATGGTAACCGATCGGAGCCCCATCAGTGTAATCTGCCACCATGGGTGTAGGAACCCCCAAAAATCTGGGGGGGACAGCATTTTTGCTCGCCGGGTATAAACTTACAGTTCTGAAGACTCAGGGGTGCTGGCTTGGCCGGGCAGAAGGAGTGTGGGAGACTGTGAGGCCTTTTTCTCCAAGCTGCTCCGGATCAGTGCTCTGGGCTCCGGGCTGGAAGTGGGCACAATAAGAAAAATATATTTTTCATTACACCTCAGGTCAGACCATCAATCAGACCCCCAATGTTAATCAGACCTCAGCTAACAGCCCCAATAAGATCTCCAATGTTAATAAGACCTCAGATCACACCTCCGCTTAGACCCCAATATGAATGACCCCCAATCAGACCTCAGATAAGAGCCCCATGCCTCATAGCAGCCCCCAGTGCCTCTCCAGCAGCCCCCAGTGCCTCTCATCAGCTCCCCAGCGCCTCTCATCAGCCCCCCAGCGCCTCTCATCAGCCAGTAATAACAGCCCCCCCTCAATCATGTGCCAGTAATAACAGGCCCCCCCCAATCATGTGCCAGTAATAACAGGGCACCCCCCAATCATGTGCCAGTAATAACAGCCCCCCCCCCCCCAATCATGTGCCAGTAATAACAGGGCCCCCCCCAATCATGTGCCAGTAATAACAGGACCCCCCAATCATATGCCAGTAATAACAGGGCCCCCCCCAATCATGTGCCAGTAATAACAGGGCCCCCCATCATGTGCCAGTAATAACAGGGCCCCCCTAATCATGTGCCAGTAATAACAGCCCCCCCCAATCATGTGCCAGTAATAACAGGGCCCCCCCAATCATGTGCCAGCAATAACAGCCCCCCCCCATTATGTGCAAGTAATAACAGGCCCCCCCCAATCATGTGCCAGGAATAACAGGCGCCCCCCATTATGTGCCAGTAATAACGAGGCCCCCTCATTATGTGCCAGTAATAACCAGGCCCCCCATTATGTGCCAGTAATAACCAGGCCCCCCCATTATGTTCCAGTAATAACCAGGCCCCCCTATTATGTGCCAGTAATAACCAGGCCCCCCATTATGTGCCAGTAATAACCAGGCCCCCCCATTAGGTGCCAGTAATAACCAGGCCCCCCCATTATGTGCCAATAATAACCAGGCCCCCCCCCATTATGTGCCAGTAATAACAAGGCCCCCCTATTATGTGCCAGTAATAACCAGGCCCCCCCCATTATGTGGTAGTAATAACAGGCCGCCCCCCCAATCATGTGCCAGTAATAAGGCCCCCCCATTATGTGCCAGTAAAAAAATAATTAACACTTATACTTACCTCTTTGGAGCGATGCGATACCTTTTCCGGCCTGTGTCCCGACTCCAGCGCTGTACGGCTCAGGTGGCGCGATGACATCATCGCGCCGCCTGCGCCGGCCTCTGATAGGCTGCCGGCCTAGTAGTGCCGGCAGCCTATCAGAGGAACAGGAAAGGGACACACCTCCCTGCCCTGCTCCTCCTCAGCCTTCTGTTTGTATCACTGTCCTGAGGACGGCAATACAAACAGTCAGATCACTATGGAGATGAGCGCTTCGCTTCCACAATGGAAGCACTCATCTCAGTGCCTGCCCCGCCGCCGCCGCACACACTGCTGCTGGGGGGGATTTGACCAAACCTGTCTCCCCTCGCATTATTTCCTGGGGGGGATCCGTCCCCCCCGCTTCCTACGCCCATGTCTGCCACTGCCACCAATGGAGGGGAGGGGACCCTGTGGCCACCATATAACAATGGGGGGGGGGGGGGAATTGTGGCCACTGCGCCACCAATGATACTAATAATGGGGGGGGGGGGGGGGGGGGGGGGGCGGGAGGGCGCACTGCACCACCAATGATACTAATACTAAGGAGAAGGGGCACACTGCGCCAACAATGAATGTAATTGAAGAGGACCTTTCATGGGTCCAAAGAATATGAACTAAGTAGCAGGCTACATAGAGCGGCGCCCAGGGATCTAAGTGCACTTACTATTATTCCTGGGTGCCGCTCCGTTCGCCCGCTGTGGAACGCGGTATTTTCAACATTCAGAGCAAGGAGGAGGAGACGCCAGTGTCTCTCCTTCTCCCTGACAGCAGCGCTGTCCAATCGCAGCGCAGAGCCAGGGAAGTTTTTTTTTCTCCCTGGCTCTGAGCTATGCGCTGCGATCGGACAGCGATGCTGTCAGGGAGAAGGAGAGACACTGGCGTCTCCTCCTACTTGCTCTGAATGTTGAAAATACCGGGGACCACAGCGGGCGAACGGAGCGGCACCCAGGAATAATAGTAAGTGCACTTAGATTATTGTTCCGAATTTCTGAGGTGGGCTGCGGATACTGAGTGGAACGATCCAGCTCTCTGTAGTCAGTTTTGTCAGGGATTATCTGAGAGGCTGAAGAACGCTTTGGCCTTTCATGAGAATCCTGAGTCTTAAAAAGCCGCTATGTCTTTGGCTGTATGTATTGATAGATGCCTGAGAGAGGGATCTAAGGGCCCACTCTCTCAGGATGTTCTATTACATAACGTACCGTATTCCTTTGACTCTTTGGGTGAAGAGACTCCTGAGCTTATACCTGGGGAGGAACCCATGCAATTAGGGGGAGTGACTCCGGGATCTGCTTGCAAAAGTAGGAGTCGCAAGCAGGGAGTATGTGTTTTTTTTTTTTTGCGGTCAAAGGGGACATTTTATCAATATATGTCCAAGCATTCAGCGGCAAAAATAGAAACAAAAAGGGGCGTCTAGTTCCCATCTGACTATTGGAGGTGTGAGTGGGGAGTCAGAGAATGTGCATTTGTCCTTTGCTGGTAGTACCCGATTTCTCCTGACTGCCGAGGAGGCGCTAGAGTAAAAATCTGTAGGAATTGAAGTATCGACAGCCGGGCCGGTGTGAACCTGATTGATGCTCAGTTTGTCCGCATGCACGGGTTATCACCAAATGCTTAAAAAAAGACATTCCTGTATTTGCTATTGATTCTGCCCCTCTTACTCAGAGGTGCTTGTCGCAAGTTTTGCATGATATCAGATTAAGAGTGGGTGACTTTCATCAAGAAGTTATCTTGTGTTTTGTCTTGGAAGGTCTCCCTGCACCTATGGTTCTGGGTTTACCGCAGCTTACCAAGCATAATCCATCTATAGATTGGCAAACTAGGCAGATTCTGGATTGGGGGGACTATTGCATTGATAATTGTCTCAATACATCCTTTTCTGTGGTTACTACTAAGGCTACTTTTACACTCGCGTTTGGTACGGATCCATCATGGATCTGCACAGACAGATCCGTTCAGATAAAACAACCGTCTGCATCCGTTTAGAACTGATCAGTTTGTATTCTCTTTAACATAGCCAAGTCAATGGAGGACGTATCCGTTTTCTATTGTGTCAGTGAAAACGGATCCGTCCCCATTGACTTACATTGTGTGTCAGTGAAAACGGAAGCAGCGTTTTGGTGTCCGCCTCCAAAGCAGAATGGAGACGGAACGGAGGCAAACTGATGCATTCTGAGCGGATCCTTTTCCATTCAGAATGCATTAGGGCAAAACTGATCCGTTTTGGACCGCTTGTGAGAGCCCTGAATGGATCTCACAAACAGAAATGTGTTTTTGCGGTACATGAGGTGCAGTTTTTAGGCTACCTGCTGTCATCTTCGGGTTTTCGAATGGCTCCTGAGAAAGTCTGTGCTGTTTTGAACTGGGATAGACCCTAAAATCTAAAGGCTCTTATGCGGTTTTTAGGGTTCACCAACTATTACCGAAAATGTATTAAGAATTATTCGACAATAGTAAAACCCTTAATGGACATGACTAAGAAAGGGACGGATGTCTCTGTATAGTCTGATTTGGCGTTGCAAGCCTTTTCTGTGATTTAAGGAATGCTACTCTTCTGCTACCATATTGGTGCAGCCAGATGTGTCACAACTGTTTATTAAAGTGTGGGTAGGAGCAGTTTTGTCACAGGGCCCATCACCTGGTAAATGGCGACCATGTGCATTTTTCTCGAAAAAAACTATCCCCCGCTGAAAAAAATTATGATGTGGGTAACAGAGAGTTGCTGGCTATTAAATTGGCTTTTGAGGAATGGCGTAATTTAGTATTCACTGATCACAAAAATCTGGCTTATCTGGAGTCGGCGAAACGACTGAACCCAAGACCAGCCAGATGGACGCTGTTTTTCACCAGATTCGATTTCACTACCACCTATCGTCCTGGAATTAAGAATGTTAAAGCGGACGCCTTGTCATGTAGTTTCCCTGCAGGTGGTGATTTTGAAAACCTGAGTCCCATACTGTCTAAAGGGGTGGTGATATACGCCCTCTACCCTGACCGTGAGGTGAAGGTGTTAGAGGCTCAAGGAGACGCACCGTACTCGTGTCCCTATGGGAAACTATTTGTGCCACCGTGTCACAAGGTGTTGGAGGAACATCATTATACGGTTCTTACAGGACATCCTGGGAGTAGGTCCATTACCAACCTCATATCTCGTAGATTCTGGTGGCCGGGGTGGCGTAAGTGTGTGAAAGACTATGTGTCAGCCTGTGCACGTGCCAAGGTGACACATACTCGACCTTCTGGATCTTTACTTCCGTTACCCATTCCGTTCAGGCCATGGACTCATGTATCCATGGACTTTATCAGTGATCTACCTAATTTTTCAGGAAAGACAGTTATTCTGGTGGTAGTTGATCGCTTTAGTAAAATGGTAAATTTTATTGCATTACCAGGCCTACCTAATGCTAAAACCCTTGCACAGGTATTTGTTGACAACATTGTGAAACTCCATGGCATTCCCTCTGACGTGGTCTCTGATCGCGGCACTCAGTTTATTTCCAGGCTCTGGAAGGCGTTCTGTACTCGTCTGGCAACTCAACTTTTCTTTTTTTTCGGCTTTTCATCCTCAGTTGAACGGACAGACGGAGCGCACTAATCAGAGTCTGGAGACTTACTTGAGATGTTTTGTATCTGAGAACCAGGAGGAGTGGTCTTCCTTTTTGTCTTTGGCAGATTTTGCCATAAACAATCGTAGTCAGGAGTCCACTGGTGAGTCGCCGTTTTTTGGGCCTATGGGCTTCACCCGCAGTTTGGCACATTTTCTGGTTCTAATACTTCTGGTATCCCTGAGGAAGAACGTTTTTCGTCATCATTGTCATCATCGATATGGCAAAAAATTCTGAATAATTTGAAAAATATGGGCAACAAATATAAACGTGTGGCTGACAGGAAAAGTATAAATGGTTCGGAGCTGTGTTCCATAGGTCTTTGTTGAAAAAATAATGTGGAACCTTTACAGCCATCTTCCTTGCCACCCGCTCCCGTCATGGTGGACGGTAATTTGGAATTCGAGATTGCGAAAATAGTTGACTCTCGAGTTCTCCGTGGATCCCTTCAATATCTTGTCCACTGGAGAGGGTGCCGGCATCCGATGTTAATGCCAATCGTTAATGAATGCCTTTCATAGATCTCACCCGGATAAGGTCGGTCCTGGGTGCCCGGAAGGGGGGTATTGTCACGAACGTTCCCGTGGCAGGAAACCAGGAGATCAGAGAGACTGGCAACACATGGGTTAAATTGACAAGTTCCTTGCTTCAGGTATTGCTTGTTGGTAATTTACCTTCCCCATAAGTAGCCGCTTCTCACTCTTGGAGGTGCGGTTTATAGTAGGGATCGACCGATTATCGGTTTGGCCGATATTATCGGCCGATATTGAGGATTTTGACCGTTATCGGTATCGGCATCCATTTTGCCGATATACCGATAACATATTGGAAACACAGAACGCGCTGCTGTCAGCGCTCTCTGTGTTCCCTCTGCAGCACAGGGGAGAAGGAAGCAGTGTCTCCCTCCCCCTGTGCTGCTGCTGCCGCTGCCGCCAATGAGAGGAGAGAACATAGAGGAGGGGAGGGGCTGTGGCCGCTGCGCCACCAATGAAGATAAGCCTTTCATTCATTCATATGCAGGAGGCGGGAGCTGGCTGCAGAATCACATAGCCGGCTCCCAACCTCTATGACAAGTAGCTGCGGTCCGCGGTAGTTAACTCCTCAGGTACCACGGATCGCAGCTACCGCTCATAGAGGTCGGGAGCCGGCTATGTGATTCTGCAGCCAGCTCCCGCCTCCTGTATATGAATGATTGAGAGACTTATCTTCATTGGTGGCGCAGTGCGCCCCCCCCCCCAAGCCCCCCAGTATTAATCATTGGTGGCGCAGTGCGCCCCCATCCCAATCCCGGCCAATAGTAGAAACATTGGTGGCGCAGTGCGCCCCCCCCCCACCCAGTATTACTCATTGGTGGCAGTGGCCACAGGATCCCCTCTCCCGTGCTCCTCCGATCGGAGCCCCAGCAGTGTAAGCCTGGAGCTCCGATCGGTTACCATGGCAGCCAGGACGCTATTGAAGCCCTGGCTGCCATGGTAAGCTCCATGCTGCTGTGTGCACAAAGCACAGAGCAGCAGGGAC